>NC_091181.1:14939233-15139233 GCF_040958095.1 Procambarus clarkii | reverse complement strand
CCACAGTGTTGCCAGAACGTTGTAGTATTTTTCGTAATTTTTCGTAAATATTCCATTTTTCTTCGGATTTTCGGGTACCATAGCCTCTGAAGAGGTACTCTGCAGAGGTACTCTGTCACCCGTTGTCTAAAATTTGCAGTGAAATGCTTGACACAGGAATTCTCCCAGATGTCTGGAAAAATGCGAACGTAGTCACAATAATAAAAAAAGGGAATTAGAAAGGAGGCACACACAACTACAGACGAGTGTGATTGACTAGTATCCCTAGTAAAGTGCCTGAGAAAGTAATCATGTCGAGAATGTTGGAGAGGATTGACCTTGTGTCAAAAAATTTGCAAGGTTTAAAAATAGGAAAATCATGCCTGACGAACTTGGTTGAGTTTTATGATAAGGTTACTAAAATAAGACAGGAAAAGGAAGGCTACGTAGACTGTATTTTTGAAGACTGTCAAATGGCATTTGGCACTGTATCCCACGAAGCCAAGCTGGAATAACTGGGAAACACTGAACTTGGTAGGGGACTTGGAGGACAGAAAGCATAAGGCCACAGTCATAAAGGTTTCAAGCTGGAGGAATGTAACAAGTGGGTTCCCACAAGGATCTGACCTGGAACCTAAACTGTTATTAATTTATTTGAACGATCTACCCGGAGGAGTTAGCTCGGATATTTCAATGTCTGCGGATGATGCAAAGCTCATGAGAAACGTGAAAACAGATGAGGACTATATAAAGTTACAGGAAGACCTTGACAAACTCCAGGACTGGTCAAACAAATGGCTGCTGGATATCAACCTCAACAAAGTGTAAGGTAATGAGGATGGGAAAGGGAGAGAGACCAAAAGCCACCTAAACCATACGGGAAAGGCAGGTACAGCAAGCAGAAACAGAGAAGGATCTGGGAGTGGATATAATTCTGACACTCACACCGGAGGCACACATAAACAGTCTAACAACAGCGGCATATTGGACGCAGGCAAATATAAGAACATCGTTTAAGAACCTGAATCAGGAAACGTTCAAAGCACAACAACATTTATTCGACCAATACTAGAATATGTATCACCGGTATGGAATCCGCAGCTTGTGAAACATAAAAGGCAAAATATAAAAAGTACAAGGATTTAGAATAAAACTGGTGCCAGAGTTTCATTAAGAGAGTTAAGTTACCAAGATCGGCTAATTGAATTAAATCTCACAACCCTCGAGGATAGAAGGGCAACTTAGATGAATACAACACCTAGTCTATATGACAACTTACAAGTAAGTTGCGGCGGGCAGTTTCAGTTGTTATATAGATAATAGGAATAAATAAAATAAGGTGGACAAAAATAAGCGAGTATACACACACACACACACACACACACACACCACACACACACACACACACACACACACACACACACACACACACACACACACACACACACAAGGGTCTGGTAGCTGAGCAGACAGCGCGCAGGGCTCGTAATTCTGTGGCCCCGGGTTCGATTCCCGGATCAGGCAGAAACAAATGGGCAAAGTTTCTTTCACCCTGATGCCTCTGTTACCTAGCAGTAAATAGGTACCTGGGAGTTAGACAGCTGTTACGGAGCTGCTTCCTTGGGGTGTGTGTGTGTGTGTGTGTGGAAAAAATAGTAGTCAGTAACAGTTGATTGACAGTTGAGAGGCGGGCCAAAAGAGCAGAGTTCAACCCCCGCAAGAACAACTAGGTGAATACATACACACATTCACAGTATGGAGGCTGACTCCATACACAGCTTCAAGTGTAGATATGATAGAGCCCAGTAGGTTCAGGAACCTGTACATTAGTTGATTGACAGTTGAGAGGGGGGGGGGGACCAAAGAACCAGTGCTCAACCCCCACAAGCACCACTAGGTAAGTACACACACACAAGAAAATAAGCCAACTAGGAAGCCAAAACATAAAGGGACTGACATGAAAGAGTGAGGAAGATGAACCAGCTAAGCTTGTGTCATGACTTCATGCTTCACAGCATCACTGGAATCCATAGCCTGGCCAAAATCAATATATGTCTTGGGTTTAATAAAAGGCTAGCAAAAATACTTCAGTTTACTAGGGCATATAACATAGGTCACCGTAAAACAATAAGAAAACTACAGTTCATTACAACTCATAATCTGTCACATTAACCAGCTTCTTAAAGCTCTTCGAAATCATCAAGAGGCCTTACAACTGCACACTCTCGGGACTAGCTGACACCAGGCTCGATCCTGGCACAGTGGTACACTAGCCCCAAGTATGCTGCAAATATAATTACAGGATGGTGGTGTCACACTCATTAATACTAAGGTTGAGGAATCAATATTATATCAAAGCACAATGGCATAACTTAAGATCCTCAGGTACCCACCTCAATATATACACATAAAATCCGCTACCACCTGGCATAAATGACGTACATCGATAGAACTGATCAAATACAGGTACAACAGCATAAGTATATACTAGTAGGTCAAATAATCTTATGAAATTGACATACAGGTCAAGAGCAGGACGTAACACACCCTCGCATCTGGGAAGATCAAAGAGCAGTGAGCTCCAAGCGGCCAAGCAGGCCGAGAGTGACACTGTTCCCACATCTGCAAGTCAGCCGACTCTCCTCCTTCAAATATCACAAGCTCATATCCAGACTTTTCTCAGAAAATAACTAATAAATCATACAATAACTTATAAAGTGTTATAATATACAACATTACATGAGAATACATATCAATGAATACATAAGAGAATATATCATGATATATCTTGAGATGATTTCGGGGCTTTAGTGTCCCTGCGGCCCGGTCCTCGACCAGGCCTCCACCCCCAGGAAGCCTCCCATGACAGCTGACTAACACCCGGGTACCTATTTTACTGCTAGATAACAGGGGCATAGAGTGAAAGAAACTTTGCCCATTGTTTCTCGCCGGCGCCTGGGATCGAACCCAGGACCACAGGATCAGAAGACCAGCGTGCTGTCCGCTCGGCCGACCGGCTCCCTGATATATACAAAATGTCAACAGCGACTTCAAATCAGCAAGACATGGTAACACTGGGTGGAGACGGTACGCAAAAGGATGATGGGGAGGGGGGGGGTTAAGGTAGGATTAAGACGTTGCCAGGCAGCCGTTATACATAACTATACATAACTGAACACTCACACCCCAGAAGTGACTCGAACCCATACTGCCAGGAGCAACGCAACTGGTATGTACAGGACACCTTAATCCACTCGACCATCACGACTGGACAAAAACTGATGGTAGCCGAAGCTATTTGTCCATCAGCCCGCCGGCACTCAGATGGTAATATATATGGATACATTACCATCCATATTATCCACCTTTCCATCATCCACCCAATATATATATATTTGGGATGATGGACAAATAGCCTCGGCTACCATCAGTTTTTGTCCGGTCGTGATGGTAGAGTGGATTAAGGCGTCCTGTACATACCAGTTGCGTTCCTACTGGCAGTATGGGTTCGAGTCACTTCTGGGGTGTGAGTTTTCAGTTGCATATAGTCCTGGGGGACCATTCAGGCTTGTTCGCATAAGTATACATGAAATAAAGTAAAGCATCATATACCAACATAAGTACCTGTGATATAAATCTCACAATACCAGAAAATAAGTTACTAACATGAACAAGAGGCCAGTGCAATGAACAGTTATGAATTTGATATATCACAGTATACATGCTCATCGTACATTAAGTATATAAATGTATACATTCTACATTATAATGCACATAGTATGTCCTATACAGCAACACGTAGCATTCCATACTATAGGGACATAATGGTGTTTTCCAAGCAACAGGACATTAGGATTCTGCTATTTACTCTACTTCCAATATATCCAAAAATACATGTCATATACATTTGGTACTAATACATAATATGTATAGGTTTATCAAACGTACAATGGCAATACGTAACATATACTAGGGTATTGTCAAAAGATATATATATATATATATATATATATATATATATATATATATATATATATATATATATATATATATATATATAATAATATTTGTGATATTAGGCTAATCAGCCAGGATAACACTATACAGTTTGAACGCATCATACATCAGCCACAGTTTGATCATACTGGTGTATGTGTGGTCATGACATCTTGATCTGATATTTACCCTCAATGAGTGGGATATAAGGGAAGTTAAGTTGGAAGCACCCATGGAAATGAGTGATCACAGAGTACTGATCTTTGAGTATCTGGTATAGCTAGGATTTATCTTCCCCAAGAAAAGAACTAGGAAACAAAGGGTTGGCATACCGAAAGGGAAATTATGAGGAAATGAGAGGTTTCCTAAGAGATATACCATGGGACACAGAACTCAGAGTTCTGTGTCCCATGAGTTCTGTGAAGTTCGCACAAGACATGATGGACCATGTCACATAAAAGTGCCAGGAGGCAGTAAACAGGTATCCCGGCCTAAAGGGGAAAAATCCGAGAGGCAAAACAAGAATCCATGGTTTAATTGGGCATGCATGGAAGCAAAGGAACTGAATAAAAGGGCGTGCAGGAATTTCCGAAATAATAAAACACCAGAAAGCAGAGAGAGAGATACCTGAGAACCAGGACTAAGTATGTTAGTGTGAGAAGAGAAGCTGAGAAAAAGTATGAAAATGATATAGTTAATAAAGCCAGACAGAACCAAAGCTACTCCAATCACATCAGGAGGAAAACAACAGTGAAAGAACAGGTGATGAAACTTAAAACGGATGAAGACAGTGTGACGGGAAAATGGATTCTCTAGGGCAGTCTCTCTAGGGCAGAGGGAATGAGAGTCACATAAAATTATAAAAAAAAGTTAAGACTGCTATTTGTCTCCACCGTAAGGTAACTGTAGAATAAAGTATAGAGAGAACAAAATTTAAAGTACTTTACTGAGGAAACATTACTTTAAACAATTTACAAAACAAAATATAATATCCAGGCTTGGCTCTAATACAAAGTGTGCAAAACAAACAATATGAACAATCAAATTTACGTTACGTTAATGTGCAAATAAAATATGTTGGTAGAATACTGTGAGCTTGTCTGCATAAACCTGCTACCATACAGAGATATGTCAACAGGTCTACTCAGTAGAGCACTCTGGAGTAATCTGAATCGTGGTGGTGGCTGGCTTCTATTTATATGAGAGCTGGACCAAGGTAGGTGGCGCTGAAGTCGTAGATAACTAGGAACCGGCTCACGTTAACTACCACTGGGCTTGTTCCTTGGCTGGAGGCGAGATCCCAGCCACCAGGTGCGCGGAGGGTAACGGGCCGTGGTGTAGGACAGAGGTAGTCCACCGTTTAGACGTAGAGAAGTAGTTGTTGTCATTGTTGTTGCTGTACATTCTCGAGTTCTTAAATTCAAAGACGTGGTATAGTAGAATAGATGATGATGGAGCAGGCCGAATATCCTTTTGAGAGAGATTACCGTGACAACTGGTATATAGAGAATGACAAAAATGTGTGTGAAGAACTCATCAAGAGGTTCCAGGAGGTTCTCACAACAGAACGAGGTGAGGTCACTGCACTAGGAGAGGTGGCAGGAAACAAGGAGGCCTTTGAAGAGTTCAGAATTACAAGAGATGAGGTCAATAGACACCTGTTGGATCTGGACGTGAGTAAAGCTGTTGGTTTGGATGGAATCTCACCATGGGTATTGAAAGAGTGTGCAGAAGCACTTTGCTTGCCACTCTCCGTAGTGTATAGTAGGATGGGAGAGTACCAGAAATATGGAAGACGGCTAATGTAGTCCCAATATTCAAAAAGGGTGTAGTTCAGGCACTGAACTACAGGCCAGTGTCCTTAACTTGTGTACCATGCAAGGTGATGGAGAAGATTGTGAGAAAAAACCTAGTAACACATTTTGAGAGAAGTGACTTCTTCTAGATGTGTTAGGGACAAATCGACAACGTGGGTTCAAGGAGTGTAAATCTTGCCCTACTGGCTTATTAGAATTCTACAACCAGGTGACAAAGATTAAGCAACAAAGAGAAGAATAAGTGGACTGCATTTTCTTTGACTATCAGAACGACTTTGACACAGTACTCCATAAGTGGCTAGTACATAAGCTAGAGAAACAGGCAGGTGTAACTGGTAGGGTGCTCCAGTGGATAAGGAAGTACCTAAGCAACAGGAAGTTGAGATTTATAGTGAGGGGTTAGTCCTCAAATTGACGTGATGTCACCAGTGGAGTCCCACAGGGCTCTGTACTTGGACCATTCCTGTTTCTGATATACGTAAATGATCTCCCAATGGGTATTGACTCATTCCTCTCAATATTTGCTGACGATGCCAAAATTATGAGAAGGATTAAGACAGAGGAGGACTGATTGAGACTTCAAGACGACTTGGACAAACTGAAGGAAAGGTCGAACGAATGGTTGTTAGAGTTTAACCCAATCAAATGTAATGTAATGAAGATAGGTGTAGGGTGCAAGAGGCTAGATACAAGATATCATTTGGGAGGTGAAATTCTTCAAGAATCAGAGAGAGACATGGATGTTGATATCACACCCGACATGTCCTCTGAAGCCCACATCAAGAAGATAGTATCAGCGGCATATGGAAGGTTGACCAACATAAGAACTGCCTTTAGAAACTTGTGTAAGGAATCATTCAGAACTTTTTATACCACATATGCCTTACCAATCCTGGAGTATGCTGCTCCAACATGGAGTCCATATCTATTCAAGTATAAGACTAAAATGGAAAAGGTTCAAAGGTTTGCCACCAGACTATTACCCGGCTGAGAGGTATGAGCTTCGAGGAGAGACTACGGGAATTAAACCTCACGTCACTGGAAGACAGAAGAGTTAGAGGGGACATTATCACCAAATACAAGAATCTGAAAGGAATCGATAAGGTAGATAAAGACAGGCTATTTAACATAAGGGGTATACGCACTAGGGGACACAGATGAATTTTAGTGCCCAAATGAGCCATAGAGATATTAAAAATAATTTGTTTAGTGTCAGAGTAGTTGACAAATAGAATGCATTAGTAGTGTTGTGGTGGAGGCTAACTCCATACACAGTTTCAAGTGTAGATATGATAGAGCCCAGTAGGCTCAGGAACCTGTACATTAGTTGACTGACTGTTGAGAGGCGGGACCAAAGAGTTAGAGCTCAACCCCCCTCAAGCACAACTACACCAACAACTAGGTGAGTACACACATATATACGTAAATGTAGTCCCGTTACGTGTTTCCCTAAGACTGAAGTGGTAAGAGCGCATGCGTGGGAGGGAGCTTGTCTGATGAAGCGCCCTCGACCAATTAAATGTGAGCTGACTTTAGCCTCGGGTCCATAAATACTGGCTGGCTGGGTCAGTAGTGACCATTCATCCCCCGTGCCAGGTGCAGTGCGCACCTCTCCCTCGCCACCTCCTGCTCCCCTCCACAGCTACACATTTCTCATACAACTCCACAACACTCGCTTGGTAAGTACTGAACCTCAAAGTGTATAATAAATCAAAATAAAAGCATTTAAACTCGAGGTAATTGAAAAGTGAAACTGACAAACACATTTTGTCAATTACCACTTTTGTTCTCTAGGGCAGACACGTAATTATTATGTTAATTTGTGCCATTGTTACTACATCTACGTCACTACAGCTGTGCGGTAATGTGCATATAATTTGAGTTGTTTATATTATATCCATTTGCAATAGCTAATATTTATATATGAAGCATAAATTAAGCCATATGTTTGGTTAGGAGGATGGTGAATGTTTAATATATTTTGGGTTAAAATTAATTTGGTGATGGTGTTGAATTTTTGTGAGCAGCTTAGTGTGAATGATGTGGTGAATGTACTGTATGTGACGATTGTATGTTGTGCAATGTTAGTGAGTGTGAATGCATGCTGTGCAATGTTAGTGAGTGTGAATGCATGCTGTACAATGTTAGTGAGTTTGAATGCATGCTGTGCAATGTTAGTGAGTATGAATGCATGCTGTGCAATGTTAGTGAGTGTGAATGCATGCTGTGCAATGTTAGTGTGAATGCATGCTGTACAATGTTAGTGAGTGTGAATGCATGCTGTGCAATGTTAGTGAGTGTGAATGCATGCTGTACAATGTTAGTGAGTGTGAATGCATGCTGTACAATGTTAGTGAGTGTGAATGCATGCTATGCAATGTTAGTGAGTGTGAATGCATGCTGTACAATGTTAGTGAGTGTGAATGCATGCTGTGCAATGTTAGTGTGAATGCATGCTGTACAATGTTAGTGAGTGTGAATGCATGCTGTGCAATGTTAGTGAGTGTGAATGCATGCTGTGCAATGTTAGTGAGTGTGAATGCATGCTGTACAATGTTAGTGAGTGTGAATGCATGCTGTGCAATGTTAGTGAGTGTGAATGCATGCTGTACAATGTTAGTGAGTGTGAATGCATGCTGTGCAATGTTAGTGAGTGTGAATGCATGCTGTGCAATGTTAGTGAGTGTGAATGCATGCTGTACAATGTTAGTGAGTGTGAATGCATGCTGTGCAATGTTAGTGAGTGTGAATGCATGCTGTACAATGTTAGTGAGTGTGAATGCATGCTGTGCAATGTTAGTGTGTGTGAATGCATGCTGTACAATGTTAGTGAGTGTGAATGCATGCTGTGCAATGTTAGTGAGTGTGAATGCATGCTGTACAATGTTAGTGAGTGTGAATGCATGTTGTACAATGTTAGTGTGAATTCATGCTGCACAATGTTAGTGAGTGTGAATGCATGCTGTACAATGTTAGTGTGAATGCATGTTGCACAATGTTAGTGAGTGTGAATTCATGCTGCACAATGTTAGTGAGTGTGAATGCATGCTGTACAATGTTAGTGAATGTGAATGCATGCTGTACAATGTTAGTGAATGTGAATGCATGCTGTACAATGTTAGTGAGTGTGAATAATAGTGTAAATCACGTTACGAATTCGTCAAGTCCTCACTAAGCCCTGGAGACTCATATCACCACCTCACATGTAGAGGAGGGGGGGTGGGGAAGACTCATCAGTGTTTGATGGATTTGATTGGGTCAAATACCTAGATTAGCTTATACACATAGAATTAGATAATAATAAACATTTCTTAATGTGTATACATAATAGACATAATTGAAATACAATCAAGTACTTACATAAACTCTAAGTACAATACAATGGTATTGGAAAGGACTAAAACATATTGGGTAAATTGACTGAATTAAACTTCAGATACCATTTTGTCCGCCCAGGAGACAGACTTTGCCCAGCGCTTCTCCAGTTGCCACAACGTCCAAAAATGTTGTACGAAATTGCTCGAACCTACCCTTACCTAACCAATATACCGACGCATAGAAAACGATCTTGTTTGTGAGCCGCTCTGATGATAGTATATCATATATTGTCCGATGGGGATTTTGACGTCAAAATGCAACACCATACAACTATGAACAGTTTATATTAGGCAACACGCTAAAGTGTATCGTTATTTACCAGTTTGCATTAACAGACCATGAACGACACTACGTCTCCTGCTGAGCCACGACAACACTCAACTACTGTTGTCCTGATATATTTACTACAGTTACATTCAGAACCATATATATTATGCAATGTGTATTACTATTTACAGTTGCCTGTGTGAAGAGGAGAGAGTTTGATCAGTGTGCTTGTACAGACCAGAAGAGTTGTGTCCAGGCTGGAGAGTTGTGTCCAGGCTGGAGAGTTTTGTCCAGGCTGGAGAGTTTTGTCCAGGCTGGAGAGTTGTGTCCAGGCTGGAGAGTTGTGTCCAGGCTGGAGAGTTGTGTCCAGGCTGGAGAGTTGTGTCCAGGCTGGAGAGTTGTGTCCAGACTGGAGAGTTGTGTCCAGACTGGAGAGTTGTGTCCAGGCTGGAGAGTTTTGTCCAGACTGGAGAGTTGTGTCCAGGGTGGAGAGTTGTGTCCAGGCTGGAGAGTTGTGTCCTGGCGGGAGAGTTGTGTCCAGGCTGGAGAGTTGTGTCCAGGGTGGAGAGTTGTGTCCAGGCTGGAGAGTTGTGTCCAGGCTGGAGAGTTGTGTCCAGGCTGGAGAGTTGTGTCCAGACTGGAGAGTTGTGTCCAGGCTGGAGAGTTGTGTCCAGGCTGGAGAGTTGTGTCCAGGCTGGAGAGTTGTGTCCAGGCTGGAGAGTTGTGTCCAGGCTGGAGAGTTGTGTCCAGGCTGGAGAGTTGTGTCCAGGCTGGAGAGTTTTGTCCAGGCTGGAGAGTTTTGTCCAGACTGGAGAGTTGTGTCCTGGCTGGAGAGTTTTGTCCAGGCTGGAGAGTTGTGTCCAGGCTGGAGAGTTTTGTCCAGGTTGGAGAGTTTTGTCCAGGCTGGAGAGTTTTGTCCAGGCTGGAGAGTTGTGTCCCGGCTGGAGAGTTGTGTCCCGGCTGGAGAGTTGTGTCCCGGCTGGAGAGTTGTGTCCTGGCTGGAGAGTTGTGTCCAGGCTGGAGAGTTTTGTCCAGGCTGGAGAGTTGTGTCCAGGTTGGAGAGTTGTGTCCCGGCTGGAGAGTTGTGTCCAGGCTGGAGAGTTGTGTCCCGGCTGGAGAGTTGTGTCCCGGCTGGAGAGTTGTGTCCAGGCTGGAGAGTTGTGTCCAGGCTGGAGAGTTGTGTCCCGGCTGGAGAGTTTTGTCCGGCTGGAGAGTTTTGTCCAGGCTGGAGAGTTTTGTCCAGGCTGGAGAGTTGTGTCCAGGCTGGAGAGTTGTGTCCCGGCTGGAGAGTTGTGTCCCGGCTGGAGAGTTGTGTCCAGGCTGGAGAGTTGTGTCCCGGCTGGAGAGTTTTGTCCAGGCTGGAGAGTTTTGTCCAGGCTGGAGAGTTGTGTCCAAGCTGGAGAGTTGTGTCCAGGCTGGAGAGTTGTGTCCCGGCTGGAGAGTTTTGTCCAGGCTGGAGAGTTGTGTCCCGGCTGGAGAGTTGTGTCCAAGCTGGAGAGTTTTGTCCAGGCTGGAGAGTTGTGTCCAGGCTGGAGAGTTGTGTCCAGGCTGGAGAGTTGTGTCCCGGCTGGAGAGTTTTGTCCAGGCTGGAGAGTTTTGTCCAGGCTGGAGAGTTGTGTCCCGGCTGGAGAGTTTTGTCCAGGCTGGAGAGTTTTGTCCAGGCTGGAGAGTTTTGTCCAGGCTGGAGAGTTTTGTCCAGGCTGGAGAGTTGTGTCCAGGCTGGAGAGTTGTGTCCAGGCTGGAGAGTTGTGTCCAGGCTGGAGAGTTGTGTCCTGGCTGGAGAGTTGTGTCCTGGCTGGAGAGTTGTGTCCAGGCTGGAGAGTTGTGTCCAGGCTGGAGAGTTGTGTCCAGGCTGGAGAGTTGTGTCCAGGCTGGAGAGTTGTGTCCAGGCTGGAGAGTTGTGTCCAGGCTGGAGAGTTGTGTCCTGGCTGGAGAGTTGTGTCCTGGCTGGAGAGTTGTGTCCTGGCTGGAGAGTTGTGTCCTGGCTGGAGAGTTGTGTCCAGGCTGGAGAGTTGTGTCCAGGCTGGAGAGTTGTGTCCAGGCTGGAGAGTTGTGTCCTGGCTGGAGAGTTGTGTCCAGGCTGGAGAGTTGTGTCCAGGCTGGAGAGTTGTGTCCTGGCTGGAGAGTTGTGTTCAGGCTGGAGAGTTGTGTCCTGGCTGGAGAGTTGTGTCCAGGCAGGAGAGTTGTGTCCTGGCTGGAGAGTTGTGTCCTGGCTGGAGAGTTGTGTCCAGGCTGGAGAGTTGTGTCCAGGCTGGAGAGTTGTGTCCAGACTGGAGAGTTGTGTCCAGGCTGGAGAGTTGTGTCCAGGCTGGAGAGTTGTGTCCTGGCTGGAGAGTTGTGTCCAGGCTGGAGAGTTGTGTCCAGGCTGGAGAGTTGTGTCCAGGCTGGAGAGTTGTGTCCTGGCTGGAGAGTTGTGTCCTGGCTGGAGAGTTGTGTCCAGGCTGGAGAGTTGTGTCCAGGCTGGAGAGTTGTGTCCAGGCTGGAGAGTTGTGTCCCGGCTGGAGAGTTGTGTCCTGGCTGGAGAGTTGTGTCCAGGCTGGAGAGTTGTGTCCAGGCTGGAGAGTTGTGTCCCGGCTGGAGAGTTGTGTCCTGGCTGGAGAGTTGTGTCCAGACTGGAGAGTTGTGTCCAGGCTGGAGAGTTGTGTCCAGGCTGGAGAGTTGTGTCCTGGCTGGAGAGTTGTGTCCAGGCTGGAGAGTTGTGTCCAGGCTGCAGAGTTGTGTCCCGGCTGGAGAGTTGTGTCCTGGCTGGAGAGTTGTGTCCTGGCTGGAGAGTTGTGTCCAGACTGGAGAGTTGTGTCCTGGCTGGAGAGTTGTGTCCAGGCTGGAGAGTTGTGTCCTGGCTGGAGAGTTGTGTCCAGACTGGAGAGTTGTGTCCAGGCTGGAGAGTTGTGTCCAGGCTGGAGTGTTGTGTCCTGGCTGGAGAGTTGTGTCCAGGCTGGAGAGTTGTGTCCCGGCTGGAGAGTTGTGTCCTGGCTGGAGAGTTGTGTCCTGGCTGGAGAGTTGTGTCCAGACTGGAGAGTTGTGTCCAGGCTGGAGAGTTGTGTCCAGGCTGGAGAGTTGTGTCCTGGCTGGAGAGTTGTGTCCAGGCTGGAGAGTTGTGTCCCGGCTGGAGAGTTGTGTCCTGGCTGGAGAGTTGTGTCCTGGCTGGAGAGTTGTGTCCAGACTGGAGAGTTGTGTCCAGGCTGGAGAGTTGTGTCCAGGCTGGAGAGTTGTGTCCTGGCTGGAGAGTTGTGTCCAGGCTGGAGAGTTGTGTCCCGGCTGGAGAGTTTTGTCCAGGCTGGAGAGTTGTGTCCAGGCTGGAGAGTTGTGTCCTGGCTGGAGAGTTGTGTCCAGACTGGAGAATTGTGTCCAGGCTGGAGAGTTGTGTCCAGGCTGGAGAGTTGTGTCCAGACTGGAGAGTTGTGTCCAGACTGGAGAGTTGTGTCCAGACTCTTCTTCTCGCCTTCTGATATATTGTTTTGTTATTATTGATCAGACCAGACAAGTAATTATACTGAAGTCATGTTTAATGCCGTTCACTCACCCCCTTGTCACTCACAGCCACTCCCACACCCCCTTGTCACTCACAGCCACTCCCACACCTGCTTGTCACTCACAGCCACTCCCACACCTGCTTGTCACTCACAGCCACTCCCACACCTGCTTGTCACTCACAGCCACTCCCACACCTGCTTGTCACTCACAGCCACTCCCACACCTGCTTGTCACTCACAGCCACTCCCACACCTGCTTGTCACTCACAGCCACTCCCACACCTGCTTGTCACTCACAGCCACTCCCACACCTGCACTCACCCCCTTGTCACTCACAAACACTCCCACACCTGCACTCACCCCCTTGTCACTCACAAACACTCCTACACGTGCACCATCCCTTGTCAGTCACAACCACTCCCACACCTACACCATCCCTTGTCACTCACAATCACTCCCACACAATGATCACAGTGACACTAGAATGATCGGCTTCAGATATATGGAGGCTTTTGTTCATCTTGGTGCACAAGGAGAGATTACTCTTGAGAGCTTATCCCTCCGCTAAGTATAGCGCTCCACCTCTTCCGCTAATTATAGCACTGCAAACAGCTACGCTTGGTAGAGTGCTTTAATTAGCGCTAGTATGAGCGCTAATTTCGATGTTAATTGTTTAATTACAAATAAAGACTATTAAACTTCAGTGGACACAATTTCTCAGCAAATACGCACAGTGTGTAGCAGTATGCTGACCAGAGGAGTCACTATCATATACTTTATCCAAGTTTAGCACACACTTCTGGACTGATATTTTATGCTCAGCAACTGTTAGGAATGAGTTTGATAAGTGTTTGTTGATATATATGCTACAGTGAAGTTTACTCGTGACACGTAGGGCAGCAAACCTTCTACTGGTTATTAGAATACTCAACAGATCTTGCTATGTAAGTTATGTCAATTTCAATGTATTGCAGTGCAGTTATTAAATGATGTTTAGTCTGGGTTAGTAGATTTGAGTGATCAACACGCTCCTTCTCTTTCTCTCACACTCACACACCTTCTGAACTGCCAAAAAACCATTCATACAATACCACACAGGAGGTTCCTATACAAGCTCGAAGAGACAGAAACGCACTATCATGAGTAAGGAATTACCTGACAGGTGTCATAGAGTGACAGTGAGGAGCGAGGAGGCGGACTGGCATAGAGTAACAAGCGGGGTGCCTCAAGGATCGGTGTTGGGACTCCTGCTATTCCTCATATATGTAAATAACTTGACTGTAGAAGCGGAGTCTTATATGTCAATGTTTGCAGACGATGCGAAGCTAATGACGGTTGAGACAGATGAAGATTGTTAAATTATGCAAGATGACTTGAACTAGCTGCAGAGCTGATCAGAGAAATGGCTGCTAGAGTTCAACAACACCAAATGTAAGGTGATGGGAATGAGATCAGCAGCCAGGAGACCGAAAGGCCAATTACATGACGAAGGGGAACAAATGATGAAGGGAAACTACCTTCCTATATCGACTAGAGAAAATGACCTGGGGGTAGATATACCCCAGGTCATTTATATAGCCGCATACTCTATGCTAGCAAAAGTCAGAGCATCCTTCAGGAACTTGAATGAGAAGCCTTTTATATCAGTGTATAGCGCCTATGTGAGGCCAGTCTTAGAGTACGCCGTCCCATCGTGGAGCCCCCATAATAAACACATAAGGAAGCTCGAAAGAGAGCAGATGTTTGCAACGAGACTCGTCCATGAGCTGCGAGGTAAGAGGTATGAAGAAAGACAGAGGGAACTAAACCTGATGACGTTAGAGAAAGAGGAGGAAAAGAGTGAACAGGATAGACGTAAAAGACATTTAGAGGGATTGACAGTGTGGAAAAAGATGAAATATTTACAATAAATACTAATTGAACAATGGGTACAGTTGGAAGCTTAAGATTCAGATTTGTCACAGAGATGTTAGAAAGTTTTATTTAACGTAAGGGTAGTGAGGAAATGGAATGACCTAAAGGAGCAGGTTGTAGCGGCAAGCTCAATCCACAACATTAAAAAATTAGATATGATAGGGAAATAGGTCAGGAGTCATTGCATTATACAACCGACAGCTAGAAAGGCGCAGTCCAACAGCTAGAGCTCGACCCTGTAGGCACAAATGGATGAGTACACAGCGTTGCTTTATACTAGAGACATGTCCACGTTCCGGGAAGTGTTCCAGTGACTTGTTACAATGGCTTCACAGCTGAACTATTGACCAGGCCCAAGCAAGTGTTGATCTGTACTAACATTGTCTGTCGTACACGTTGACGCTTGAATGCGCATCAGGAAGTGTACAGTCGGATTGGCGTCTAACTGACTTCAAGCATGCAGGGGATCGAATCCCAAGTATAGCTCAGAAAAATCCGTTTTCGCCTTGCATAAAGATTGGCCAGTAATTGCAATCAACCTCCTCCTCCCCACATTATTTGTTAACTTGGATGCACAGCCATCTTCTAAAATATCGGTTTTCTGACGTTTTCCTTGTGTTCTTTTAGTTTACTCATAAACTCACGTATAAACTTACATACCCCTTCTTTTTCTGGTATTCTATTATGTCCTGCTATCCTCAGTGCTTTGTCCTCGTAAGTAAGGGGAGACATGATAACCACCTACAAAAATCTCAGGGGAATTGACAGGGTGGTCAAGGACAAAATCTTCAGCACGGGTGGGACACGAACAAGGAGACTCAGGTGAAACTTAGTACCCAGATGAGCCACAGAGACGTTAGAAAAATTTTTTCAGTGTCAGAGTAATTAATAAATGGGATGCAATAGGAAGTGATGTGGTGAAGGCTGACTCCATACACAGTTTCAAATATAAGTATGATTCAAATATAGGTATGAGAGAAGGAAGATGAGGAGGTGGTATAGCTCTGCTGATAAGAAGAGGCTGCAGTTTGACGAGATGGTTATACAGGACTGTGAAGATTTCAGTGACTATTTAACAGGTACCATAGCAATTGGAGGACACAAAATTATTGTAGTAGTCATATATAACCCCCCACCAAACGACAGAAGACCCAGACAGGAATATGATAGAAACAACATGGCCACCATCAATATAATAGAGCAGCTTCACAGGCTAGCAGGAACGGATTCAGACTACTAATCGTAGGAAACTTCAACCATGGGAAGATAGATTGGGAGAACAGAGACCAACATGGAACGCCGGACACATGGAGAGCTAAGCTGCTGGATGTGGCAACAAGAAACGTTCTAAGCCAACACATCAAGGGACCGACAAGAATGAGATGAGAGGATGAACCAGATATGGTTGATCTGATATTTACCCTAAATAAATCGGATGTAAGGGAAGTTAAGTTGGAAGCCCCCCTTGGGAATGAGTGATCACAGTGTATTGATCTTTGAATACCTGGTAGAGCTAGGAATTATCTCCCCCAAAACAGAACTGGGAAATAAAAAGCTGGCTTATCGAAAGGGAAATTATGAAATGAGAAGATTCATAAGGGATATACCATGGGACACAGAACTCAGAACTAAGTCCGTACAAGACATGATGGACTATGTCACCCAAAAGTGTCAGGAGGCAAGAAGGGCCTACCACTACCACTGGGAAGAACAGCTAGGAAATGCAAACCTGAACCAGTGCCTGGAAAAAATAAGCTCAGTAGCCATAGAAATATGTTCAAACCGCATACCCCTAAGAAAAAAGAGAAAGAGATGCAGATTGGAACGGGAACGTCGTTCCCTATAAAGGCGAAGAAAACGAATCGCGGAACAACTTGAGAGTCGCACCCTATCTCAAGAACGGCGAAGAAGGTTAGGTAGAGAAATAGAAACAATTAAACTCAAGCTACAAGAATCATACAAAACCCAGGAGAGGCAAAGAGAGCAAAAGGCCATCAGTGAAATAGAAAGAAATCCGAAATATTTTTTCTCCTATGCAAAATCAAGATCAAAAACCACATCTAGTATCGGGCCCCTGCGAAAGGGAGATGGAACTTTCACCGATGACAACAAAGAAATGAGCGAGTTACTGAGGAAGCAGTACGACTCTGTTTTCAGCGAGCCATTAAATGCACTAAAGATTGATAACCCAAATGAATTTTTCATGGATATGATACCAACATCAAATCATATATCAGACGTCGCCCTATCCCCACTAGATTTTGAAGAAGCCATAAACAGTATGCCTATGCACTCTGCACCAGGCCCGGATTCTTGGAACTCCATATTCATCAAGAACTGTAAAAAACCACTATCGCAGGCCCTTCACATTCTGTGGAGACAAAACCTAGATACTGGCGTTATCCCTGACATACTAAAAACAGCAGAGATAGCACCACTCCATAAAGGAGGAAATAAAGCAGAGGCAAAAAATTACAGACCGATAGCACTAACATCGCACATCATAAAAAAGTTTGAGAGAGTGCTAAGAAGTAAGATCACAAAATACATGGAATCACAGCATCTCCATAGCCCCGGACAACATGGTTTCAGAACAGGGCGCTCTTGCCTGTCACAGTTGCTGGACCACTATGATATGGCATTAGATGCTATGGAAGACAAACAAAACGCTGATGTAATTTACACAGATTTCGCAAAAGCTTTTGATAAATGTGACCATGGTGTTATTGCACATAAAGTGCGTTAAAAAGGAATTACCGGAAAAATAGGCAGATGGATCTACAATTTCCTGACTAACAGAACCCAATGTGTAATAGTCAACAAAATAAAATCCAGCCCATCAACCGTGAAGAGCTCAGTCCCCCAGGGTACTGTGCTTGCTCCAGTACTTTTTCTCATCCTCATATCCGACATAGACCAGAACACAACCTATAGCACTGTATCATCCTTTGCAGATGACACTAGGATTCTCATGAGAGTTGGCAACATAGAGGACACGGCAAACCTCCAATCAGATGTAGATCAGGTCTATCTATGGGCTACAGAAAATAATATGGTGTTTAACGAGGATAAGTTCCAGCTCATGCGCTACGGAAAAATTGAAAATATAAAAACAGAAACCACGTACAAAACTCAGGCAAATCATAACATAGAACGAAAAGGCAATGTAAAGGATCTGGGTGAACTCATGTCGGAAGACCTTACCTTTAAAGAACACAATAAAGTAGCCGTCACAACTGCAAGAAAAAGGACAGGTTGGATAACAAGAACTTTTCACACTAGAGATGCTATACCGATGATGATACTTTTCAAAACGCGTGTGCTCTCTAGAGTGGAGTACTGCTGCACAATGACAGCCCCTTTCAAAGCTGGAGAAATTGCTGACCTAGAGAACGTGCAGAGATCCTTTACTGCTAGAATCCACTCAGTAAAACATCTAAATTACTGGGACCGACTAAAGAGCCTAAATCTGTACTCCCTTGAGCGCAGGCGGGAGAGATACATAATAATTTACACGTGGAAAATAATTGAGGGGCTGGTCCCAAACCTGCACACAGAAATAACACCACATGAGACCAGAAGACATGGCAGGATGTGCAGAATACCCCCGTTGGAAAGCAGAGGTGCAACAGGTACTCTGAGAGAGAACTCTATATCAACATCAGAGGCCCGAGACTGTTCAACACGCTTCCACTACACATAAGGGGCATAACTGGCAAACCCCTCACAGTGTTCAAGAGAGAACTGGATAAGCACCTCCAAAGGATACCTGATCAACCAGGCTGTGACTCATACGTCAGGCTACGAGCAGCCGCGTCTAACAGCCTGGTTGATCAGTCCAGCAACCAGGAGGCCTGGTCGACGAACGGGCCGCGGGGACACTAAGCCCCGGAAGCACCTCAAGGTAGCCTCAAGGTAGGCAGTAAACAGGTTTATCCTGGCCCGACAGGAAAAAAAACGAGACTCTAAAGAAGAATCCGTGGTTTAATAGGGGCATGTATGGAAGCAAAGGAACTGAACAAAAGGGCGTGGAGGAACTTCCGAAATACCAGAACACCAGAAAGCAGAGAGAGATACAAGAGAACCAGGAACGATTATGTTAGTGTGAGAAGAAAAGCTGAGAAAAAGTGTGAAAATTATATAGCTAATACAGCCAAGACCGAACCAAAGCTACTACACAGTCACATCAAGAGGAAAACAACAGTGAAGGAACAGGTGATAAAACTTAGAACGGGTGAGGACAGGTACACAGAGAATGACAAAGAGGTGTGTGAAGAACTCAACAAGAGGTTCCTGGAGGTCTTCAAAATAGAACAAGGAGAGGTCACTGTGCTAGGAGAGGTGACATTAACCCGGTGGCCTTGGAAGGGTTCGAAATTAGAAGAGATTAGGTCAAGAGGCATCTGTTGGCTCAGGACTTTAGAAATGCTGTTGGCCTGGATGGAATCTCACCATGGGTATTGAAAGAGTGTGCAGGAGCACTTTGCTTGCCACTCTCCATAGTGTATAGTAGGTCACTGTAGACGGGAATCCTACCAGAAGTATGGAAGACGACTAATGTAGTCCCAATATACAAAAAGGGTAACAGACAAGAGGCACTGAATTGCAGGCCAGTGTCTTAATTAATCTTGTATACCATGCAAGGTGATGGAGAAGATCGTGAGAAAAAAAACAGTAATACATCTGGAGAGAAGGGATTTCGTGACAACCCATCAACATGGGTTCAGGGAGGTTATCTTGAGATGATTTCGAGGTTTTTTTTTAGTGTCCCCGCGGCCCGGTCCTCGACCAGGCCTCCGCCCCCAGGAAGCAGCCCGTGACAGCTGACTAACACCCAGGTACCTATTTTACTGCTAGGTAACAGGGGCATAGGGTGAAAGAAACTCTGCCCAATGTTTCTCGCCGGCGCCTGGGATCGAACCCAGGACCAGAGGATCACAAGTCCAGCGTGCTGTCCGCTCGGCCGACCGGCTCCCTCTCTTACCCTAGGGAGGGTAAAACTTGCCTTATTGGATTAATAAAATTCTACGAACAGGAGACAAAGATTAAGCATGAAAGAGAAGGATGGGCAGACAGCATTTTCTTGGACTATTGGAAAGCTTTTGACACAGTACCCAATAAGAGTCTGGTGCATAAGCTGGAGAAACAGACAGGTGTAACTGGTAGGGTGCTCCAGTGGATAAGGGAGTACCTAAACAATAGGAAACAGAGAGTTACAGTGAGGGGTGAGACCTCAGATTGGTGTGAAGTCACCAGTGGAGTCCCACAGAAATCTGTACTCGAACCTATCCTGTTTCTGATTTACGTAAATGATCTCCCATTGACTCATTCCTCTTAATGTTTGCTGACGATGCCAAAATTATGAGAAGGACTAAGACAGAGGAGGACTGTTTGAGGCTTCAGGAAGACCTGGACAAGCAGCAGGAATGGTCGAACAAATGGTTGTTTGAGTTTAACCCAAGCAAATGTAATGCATTGAAGATAGATATAGGGAGCATGATGCTAGATACAAGATATCATTTGGGAAATGTATTGCGATGAAGATAGATATAGGGTGCTAGAAGCCAGATACAAGGTATCATTTGGGAGATGAAACTCTTCAAGAGTCAGAGAGAAAGACCTGGGAGTCGATATCATGCCAGACCTGTCCCCTGAAGCCCATATCAAGAGGATAATATCAGCGGTATATGCCAGGTTGGCCAACATAAGAACGACTTTTAGAAACTTGTATATGGAATCATTCAGAACTTTGTATACCACATATGTCAGACCAATCCTGGAGTATGCAGCGCCAGCATGGACTCAATATCCAGTCAAGCATAAGACTAAGCTGGAAAAGGTTGAAAGGTTTGCCACCAGACTAGTACCCGAACTGAGGGGTATGAGCTGCGAGGAGAGACTACGAGAATTAAATCTCACGTCCAAAGAAGACAGAAGAGTAAGAGGGAACATGAAAAAAGTAAGAGGAAGCATGGGTACACCACATAAAAGATTATTAAATGAATTGATAGGGTACATAAAGACAGGCATTTTAAAACAAAGGGCACATGCACTAGCGGATTTAGGTGGAAACTGAGTACCCAAATGTACCACAGAGACATTAAAAATATTTTTTTTAGTGTCAGAGTAGTTGACAAATGGAATGCATTAGGAAGTGATGTGGTGGAGGCAGAATCAATACACAGTTTCAAGTGTATATATGATAGAGCCCAATAGGCTCAGGAACCTGTTCATAAGTTGACCAAAGAGCCAGAGGTGGGAACAAAGAGCCAGAGCTCAACCCCCACAAGCACAACTAGGTGAATACACAGCGGCAAAGCCCTTGATTGGTTAAGAAATTACTTAACGAGCAGGAGGCAGAGAGTAATGGTAAGGGGAGAGAAATCAGACTGGCAAACCGTAAAGAGTGGAGTACCTGAAGGATCGGTGCTGGAACCAGTTCTATTTCTAATATATGTTGTGACGATAATCTGTAATACAGTAGTGGCTATTCTGGCTGGTGTTGTGCCAATCGCACAACGGTGTGAGAGCTGCGGGTAAAAACCAATAGAACAAAAAACTTCAAACATTTAATATAACAAATATTTATTTATTAATACAAAATAATGATAAACAAAACCCCTTAGACACTTCGCTTTACACATAATTATGAAGAGAAATCTTAAATACAGGTGAGTTTTTACATTAATCAAAAGGGGAGCAATAACTTTATACAAAAGCGGTGCGCATCTACTGTCACCTGGGGAGGCGAGAGTAGAAGGTACTCCTGAGAGCACGAAGTTAATTCTGATGACTGGACGCCAGTGAAGTTATCTTGAGATGATTTTAGGGCTTTAGTGTCCCCGCGGGCCAGTCCTCAACAGGCCTCCACCCCCAGGAACCAGCCCGTGACAGCTGACTTATTCCCAGATGCCTATTTACTGCGAGGTAAAAAGAAGCATCAGGGTGAAAGAAACTCTGCCCATTGTTTCTCGCCGGCGCCCAAAATCGAACTCGGGACCACAGGATAACGCGTCCAGTGTTCTGTCTGCTCAGCCCCTTATATATGGGCCAGGCCGTCATATTGATTGTTGCCGCCGAAGGCGGCTAGTTTATTGTGCACCCCATACTCATCCTGTGAGCGGTAGCGCAAAAGAGGGCACAAAAGGTCTTTATCAGACCTCATCTTAGATTATTACATAAACAATTTCTTCAATCCTTCACACCTTATAGATACAATGTCAGCTAGTTACAGAGAAAGTGCTATTACAAGAGCTACATATTTACAGTAAGTCATCATACATTAATGGTAGGTTTTATCGTTAATACATAATAGTTTGGCCAATGGGGATATTACAGTCATAGGGGAGCTTCTGTTTATTATTAGTCCTCACAATGCACTACTTGTTTCTGAATCTCATATGTCGTTCATCTACTGGAAGCAAAATGTGGGAACAGTGCAAGGATTTCAGGTAATTTATCCCTGGTAATAAGATAGGTTGCCATATCATACAGAGTGAGCTTAGACTTATCTCTAAAAGGTTCAATTTTACAACAATCCAAGATATAGTGTTCGAGTGTGTGTCCCTGCCTATGTCCACACACTTTACACTTTACTTCATCTAGATCCCTATACAAGCCGAACTGCTAGAGATACTTGTAGCCAAGTCTTATACGAGCTGTGACAACACCTGTTAGTCTACTGACTTTGTTACTTGCCCCATACACATGTTTTACTTCACACATTACATTGTGATGAACAATGGGCCTACTAGTTCCAGTTTGCACTGTTCTACTTTCTTCAAATCCATCTAGGAGTTCTCGTCTAATGACACTTTTAAGGGACCTATTTGATAACTCAAGATTCCATTCAATACTGTCTTTATTTACTGCAGCCTTAGCAAGGGCGTCAACTTTGTCATGTTCCTGCATGCCAATGTGAGAAGGAATCCACAACATTTTTATATTTACCCTCTTGCTAAGTATTCTTACATATCTACGTCTAGCTTCCAAGACAAGCACGTTATTACTTGATTGCAAACTGTTTATTGCTCGTAGTGAGGATAGGGAGTCAGAAATAATTAAGCTGTCTACTTCAGTGTTGTCAATAATTTCGAGTGCTACCAGTATCGCTACCAACTCGGCCTGCATTGTGGACGCCCAGTTACTAATTCGGATATTTCTTTGAATTATTCTGCCATCGGGCTGATGAGCAATAACAGCACTTCCTGTCCTCCCTGTAGCTGTGTTGAGTGATCCGTCGGTGTATATGGTCTGTGCAATGTTGTTTTCAGCTTGTATATTGTGAATGTGCTCTATGGTGCTTAATTTAGCAGCAAGCTGAGCATGAGGGTTGCTTGTGATTAGTTTCTTGGTGGGGTATGCAGGGGTCAGGATGTCAAAAGGTACTATCTGCCAGGGTGGAAGGAAGTGCTGTACTCTTTCATCTGTATATACATCGTACAGTCCCATCATTATAATATGAGTGGCAGTTCTTTGAATCCATTTAGACTCGCTAGTTCCATTTCGTATGTGTTCTAACAGTGCAACTGACACAATGTTGTTTTTGTTATCACGCAGCAGCTTTAGTCCCATCATAAGATTAATTTCAAATATTCTATCTCGAATGCTAAGTATATTTAATTCTTTCCGCATGTTGAGAACTTTGGTAGTTATAGGAGAGCCAAGTATAATTCTGAGTGCTTCATTTTGCATTTTTTTCCAGTCTATCAATACTTTTGCCATTCTGCAGGACCAAAGCTGGTGCATGATAGTCTATCAGATACCTTATATACGCTAAATATATCATTCTTGCTATTCTAATATTAACACCATATTTCGGGCTGTACCCCACTACAGTTCTGAGAGCCTTGAGTCTGTCTCTACATTGTTGATGTAACTTATTGACTGCAGTTGAGGTACAAGGGACAGAGACTCCAAGGTATTTGAAAGAAGAGACATAGTCTATTGGTATGTTGTCTATCTTAAGTTTTCGCGGTCCTCTTTTGCGGTTGCCAATTTGTCTGTTAAATACCTTAGTTTTAGCAGCGTTGATTACAAGACCAAGGCTCTCACAAGCTGTATGTATACAATTTAAGACTGTTTGCATTTCGCGGTGGGTTTTAGTATGCACATGGATGTCATCTGCATAGCTGATAGTGATGTTTGCCGGACTAGTTGGGATTGATTTTAGTAAAGCATTAATTAGAACATTAAACAAGGTAGGACTAAGTACTCCTCCTTGTGGGGTGACTAGTTGCATTACTTTAGTTTCACTCTTGTAGCCTTGGAACAGTGCAGAGGACTTCCGGTTGGTAAGATAGCCTCGTATCCATTGTAATAAATGTCCCCCTATATCCATTCTCGCTAATTCATACATAATCACTTCCCCATTAGCAATATCAAAGGCATTTTTTAAATCAAGAAATGTTGTGTACTTGTGCCTTTTATCTCCATGAACAGTAAGAAAGGTTGTGATACAGTTGTGTACACTTTTACCATGTGTGAAACCATTGATATCAGGTGACATGTGCTCTTTAACTCTATACAATAATCTATTAAGCACCATTCTCTCAAAGGTTTTGCACATGCAACTGGTCAGTGAGATGGGACGGAAAGCATCAGGTTGGCCACGCTTTGGTACAGGTACCGTAAGACTGGTGGTCCATGATACAGGCAACTGCCCAGTGACAAGCTGGCATTAAACAATTCTAATAATGGGTTACCGGGTACACGATGTAGGATTCTTAGAATATCATAGGTGATACCGTCCTCACCAGGAGCAGTGCTCCTACCCCTGGAGAGGGCTGCATCCAATTCATAATCTGTATATGGAACATCACATTCATCATGTTGCTTGCTCAACATGAAATTTATGAGAGCATTTCTGTCTGTGGACCTCTCCCGCAATTTCTCCCTAGTGCTAGCTGGTAACATTCCAAGGCTGGAAACCTGAGCCCATTTTGCAATTAACTGATTGGCTTTCTGTAGCGGGTTTGGGTGTGAAACTTGTCTACTATTTTTACCAATAATTTTGTTTATGCCTTTCCAGGCTTTGCCCAGGGGAGTATGCAGGTTAAGTCCACTAACAAAACCCTCCCATTTATTTTGTCTCAGTTCAGTCATTCTCTCCCTTGCCGCTGCAAGCGCGGCCTGAAACAGTTTTAACATTTGAGGAGTTCTAAGGTTCTTATATGCTTTACCTGTCTGTCTAGCAATTGATTTAAGCTCTTTCAGTTTAGCATCATCATAGTACTGGTTGTGTCTGACCTGTTTACCAGTACTTCTTTTTGTTTGGCGTAACTCACTATTTTTGATGGCCTCATAGGTATTATTTATGAGGTCATCATAAAACTGTTGTACATTCTCAGGCTCATAATTGTTATACCAATGTTCTATGCTGTCTATAAAGAATTTTTCTTGCTCTTTCCTTACTGTTAGCCTGCGTCTACTCAGCTTAGTGCCAGGTAGGTCAACATTAGCCACGTGTATGTTAGCTGTTATGGCTAAATGGTCAGACATTAAGTCATCCATAATATCAGTCTCATGAGTTGTGTATGACAGGTTAAAGCCAATGCACCTATCTAGGACTCCTCCATATATTTGCGTTGGTTGATTCTTACTGATAATTTGAACATCATCATATGCATCGAGAAGTGCCAACAATCTTCTCCCGTTGGTGTTTGTAAGTTGATCCCCTAATTGTTTGTGTTTAGCATTTAAATCCCCAATTAATATTGTAGAATCAGTATGTGCAAAACTAGGTAGGTCAGTATACTGGAAGAGGGCAGTAGGTGCATAGGCATTCAAAACATTAAGTGTAGAGTTACCAACGTGTACCCGGATACCATGATATTGAAACCCCTCTCGTTGTTGGGCGGGAAGTGGCTCATGCGGCAGGGATTTTTTAACATACATAAGACACGTATTTTTTGATCTGGGATTATAACACTGATAACTAGGCAAATTCTGCGGGGTTTTACCTGCGGGAGTTAGGGTTTCCTGGAGGCAGACAATATCTATGTCTTCAGTCATAACCTTATGATGGAGATCTGAATACCGTTTTCTAAGAGAAGCAATATTCCAACTGAGTATCTTGATGACACTGTACTTGTTTTTATGAGATTCAGAGGCCGCCATTGTTCTTTTGTACTTTATCAGTCTGCAGTTTCAGGAAAGCAAGTATGTCTACATACCGGTTGTAGTGCTTTATTACAGCTTCTTTTTCCTCTTCAGTCAGCACATCACCTGTCACCATTTCTTTAAATGTGTCACGGCGGAACCATCTGGGATGTGGCGTGCGCGGCCCGAGGCGGGCATCCACGTCCAGTTGAACTTCGTCACTATCACTACAAGCGTCACTGGTTTCACTTTGTTCTTTATCACAATCACTTTCAACATTTCCACTACTGTATTCCTTCAAACAGAGTTTATTAGACCCGGTATCAACATCTTGATCGTCATCACCATTAAAGTTCTCACCCTCAGTGTCACTACGTTCATCATCAGGATCAGTTGCGCCATAATACTCATCGACAGCACTATGCGTTTCTACGTGGAATAGTTTACCTCTGTTCATAGCGCACTGCGTTGATGAGGCTGGGGTGTGGGGAGCCGTGGTGGGAGAGCCCAGCTGGTGTGAGGGCTGGGACACCCCATGCTGGGGTCTCCCCTGGGGTACTGGCCGCATGGGAGCACATGGTGGCACCCCAGGTTGGCGTGGCCTGCCTTCAGTTATTAATACTCTCACAGTTTCCTGAAGAGTGGTTATCATCGTCTTTTGGTGCATGATTTCCTTATTTTGTTCGGTTATCTGCTTGGTCAGGTTTTCCACAATTTTGTTTTGTTTTTCTACTGTATGCATAAGCTCACTAATTTTCTGTGCCTGATCCAGGCCCCCCGACCAACATGAATTGGTAGGGCCTACAACTGTGTCACTCGAGCTACTAGCCGTGGCGTTGCAGTGGTTGGGTAAGGGAGGAGAGTGTGACGGAGTGACCGGTGGGGGCACAGCAGATGAGCCAGGGTGGTTACTGGCGCCCCCAGCTGTTGTACCCCTGGCAGCCCGTCTCGGCGGGAGTGAGGTACAGTCCCCATGCCAGGCGGGAACTCCCTCCACGTGACAGTTTGCACACCTCAGTTTTAGTGCACCACCCTTTTTAGCATCACACACAGACGTTGCATGCTTTCCGGCACAGTGGCCACACCGCTCATCATTCCAACAGTTCCTTGCAACATGATTCCACCGTTGGCACTTGTATCACCTGCGCCTGGGAGGGGTGTAAATCTTCATTGTTAGTTGCCGATAAGCACATGGAACAGTAAATCTTTCCGGCGGAGTCTCTTCGCTGGTCCAGTTGGCGAGAATAGTCTCTCTGCCCTTAGTTCTTTTCGCATTGAAAATATATTCATGCTGCTCTACCAGTTTGTGATCCTGGTAGAGGTCCAGACCAAAAATGATGACAGGTGTCCTAGATGGCACGAATCCTGGAAAAGCCAGCAGTAAAACAAGTCGTTAGCGTCCTGCGAGACAGCAGGTGTCCAGGTGTCTCGGGTACTAGAGGGTGGGAGGGGGTGGTGTCTGTCTAGACTCTGCATACGGTTTGAGCACGTATTGTTGTTGTCATTGTTGTTGAAACATGCAGATACGTCGGTGAATTGGCGGTAGAGGGAACTGGCAGGATCTACTGCCTAAGCATGACATTACCGTAACAATGTGAATTACATGTCTACAGTATTCGATTCCTATACGTCGATGTTCGTAGATGACGCGAAATTAATGAGACGAGTTGTAACAGATGAGGATTGTAGGATCCTCCAAGAGGACTTGAACAAGCTGCAGAGATGGTCAGAGAAATGGCTACTGGACTTCAACATGAGCATGTTTAAAATTATGGAAATAAGAGTAGTTTGACAGGAGACCAAAGGGACAGTGAACAGCAACTATCTACCTGTGACGATTCGAGAAAGAGATTTGGAAGTGGATGTAACATCAAATCTAACTCCTGAGGCACATGTAAATCCGATACTGACAGCAGCGTACTCTACGTTTGGAAAAGTTAGAACGTCCTTCCGAAAATTAAGTAAGGATTCGTTTAAAGCAATTTACACTGTGAGACCTATCTTATGAGTATGTAACACCGTCATGGAGTCCCCGCCTGAAAAAACACATTACGAAACTGGAAAGGGTTCAGAAATTTGGGACGAGGCTCATCCCAGAGTTACGAAGATGGGATATGAGGAGCAACAGAAGGAATTTAACCTGACGACGCCAGAAAAAAGGAGGGAGAAGGGAGATATAATTGAGCGCTATAAAATATATATACGATTGACAGAATGGAAATAGACGAAATGTTCACAAGGAATGCCTACAGAACAAGGAAACATAGGTGGAAGCTGGAAACTCAGATGAGTCATTGAGATGTTAGAAAGTGTTCTTTTAGTGTGATAGTAGTGGGGAAATGGAATTAACTAGGAGCAGGTTGTCGAAGCAAATACTCTTCATATTTTTAAAACTAGATATGATATGGAAATAGGACAGGAGTCGTTGCTATAAACAAATGGCGGCTAGGAAGGCGGGACCCAGGAGCAAATGCTCGATCCTGCAGGCACAAATAGGTGAGTGTGAAGGTGAGTCCACGCAATATCCTGCACAAGAGACCACCATTGAGGCAAAAGAAGCATGCTGGTGTAGAGGAAAAATCCTGGAGTGGCTGAAGGAATTTCCCTAAGGAAGGAAGAAAAGGCAACAGTAAGAGTGGAGAGAAGTAAAGAGTAGAGTGCCACAAGGGTCGGTGCTGGGGCTTATCCTGTTTTTAATATATATATCAATGATCAGACAGAGGAAATTGGCTCCATTATTTCTATGTTTGCAGATCATGCAAAACTAACGAGAAGACTCCGGATGGATAAAGATATTGATACATTGCAAATAAATTAATATGGACATATTAAGGTCATAAAGCCTGCAACTGGCCAATTTACACTAAAAAAACTTAATAACTTGTCCAAAATTGAGAACCGATGACCATCTGACTGTTGTCAGATTTATGATCTCTCTTGATGAGACAAGGCAAGGTATTCTGGTTATATAACAGCGTTTCTGTAGTGAATGGATACACCCTATAGTGTTTATCTTGGATTAAGATGATCAGGTGGTGGTACGCGACCACACGTGGTGAACCTCACTCTATACTCATATTTGGATAAAGGTATCAGTAATTTGTTATGATTAATGGTTCAATACCTCCCTGAATATCTTAGAGAGCTATCACTTAGGATTAAGATTGCTTGTGCAATATAGTCGTGCTGAAAATCTCAAGTACCCTCACCAGACGAGTTCTCTTTGTTTGATATACCGCCGAGGGCGGTTACTCTCCCGGGCGGCGCCTCCCTCACTCCCAGTGACGGTGCAGACAATGAATACTGATTAATTTATTTTTATTGTCTAGACAGATTATCGATATAAAGTGAAATTATAAGATAAATATGAATGGGATTTAATAATTATAGGTAGTACTTATGGTACAAATTGATTTTTTATTATGGATTTGAAATAACCATCACTGGAAGTCAAACCATGTTCCAATTATATTTTAATTAAGACAACTTCTTGTCGAAGCTTCTAGATCCTTGAAGATACATGAATAAAGTCACGTAGGCATTCCTAGTCCTAATGGCGGACATGGCCATTGTGGTGTCGTCATGGATGTAGGATCGAATTGTTGTGTGATGCAAGATAATGGATCTGATATTGTTCTGATGTAGGACATGTATCTTAGATTGCAATATTGATACAGTGGGTGATATTTTTCACAACAAACACCTCACTGTTTCTTACACCTGACGCTATGCTTTTCATAGTAGTAAATAAGTTCCCGCGAATTAGACAGCTGTTGTGAGTTGAATCCTGGGAATAGACAGTAGATAGGATAGAGAAACTTGGTGGGAAGCCAAATATTCCCTTAGACCACCATTGTTTGGAAAGGTGGAGGTGAAAGAGCTAACAGTGCGATTCACAGGTACAAACAGGTGAATATTTATGCACATCACTCCCGCACATTCACAAACCCACCTTATTTCCATGGAGACTTCAACAGATTCTATGTACAGTAAATATTATTAACCTACTAGTTGTTTATTTAACCTAAGCTGGTTAAATAGATAATAAACCGAAAAATGAATGTTGAGAGATAGATGCATCGACTAGGAGGATAAGTAACTAGTGAGTCACATCGTTAACAGGGATTATGTTCCATGTTTACAGACGACACAATGGGGAATGGAACCCGGACGAGAAAGACAGCGTTAGCTGAGCGCACAAGACTTGTGTGTATGCATGTGGATGGAAGCTCAGCGCGAGTGATCGCCCGGACCACCGGCACCAGCGTGTCCACGGTGTACAGGTGGATCAGGAGGTGGAAGAAGGAGGGTAATGTCAACACAAAATATCGAAGAACATGCCAAAATATTAATCGAAAAAGCAACTTTGATTTATCATTCGTTCTTGACGTTCCTGAAACAGCAAATTTCAGAGTGACTCCTCACAACGGATGTGTGTCAAGGGAAACATCAGGTGATGCCCAACAAGAAATATATTACAAAACGCTATGGCATTCCTACCACATGGCGATGCGTGCCATTTATTACAAATATCAATATTAATATACAAATGTGAAGGATAATTATTAGGCCCGTAAATTTGTACAATTATTTGGAAGAATTTAAATTTATGTTCTAAAAGGGTAAAAAAAGAGAATCATTATTATATTTGAAAAATTATATACTATACTATTGTTTATAAATATCAAATGCTGAAATTATAAATATCAAATATATATATATATATATATATATATATATATATATATATATATATATATATATATATATATATATATATATATATATATATATATATATATTTAACACGCCATTGCTCGGCTTGCAGCAGTAGCAGCCCCCACATGCAGGGGATTTCCTGTTAGCAACCCCAATGTCGGTAACTGGCAGACGTCTCACAGCAAACGTGCCTTGAATTGCTGTGGCCCTCCGCCTTGCTGCCCCAATCCACACCAAATTTAAGTGTATTTGCAGCGAGGTGGTGGCCGTCAGGTACGGCCACCATGGCTTACTTTGCCAAAGCACAGGGGAATGTCACTCGAGGCACAGTGATGTTAGCGACATCACCAAAAAGAGCCTCACCACAGCTAGATGCCTAGATGAAATAGAGCCCCATTACCTAACTCCCCATAACTCTGATGCTCGTATTGGTCGCCCAGATGGTATCACAGTGAACCCCTGGAAGAATGGCAAGCAGCTGGCATGGGACTACAAATGCGTATCAACCCTGGCTAACACCTACATTGACTTCAGTGTTACACAACTGGGTGGTGCTGCCACTCACAGGGATTCAGCCAAATCTCATAAGTGCAGAGAACTAAAATACCACTATAATTTTGTCCCCATTGCTTCTGAGACTCGGCGCCTGGGGTAAGAGTGCCACCAGTTTTTTTAAGGAACTTGGTTCTAGGCTAATTGAAACAACAAGGGACCCTAGAGCTGCCAGCTTCCATTTCCAGCGCCTCAGCTTGGCGATACAGAGAGGAAAATGCACACTGTATTCAGGGTTCCTGCCTGCCATCTGAGGAGCTGAAGGAGCTCGACAACTTGTGTTAATCATCTTTGTACCATTTATGATACTCCTAATAACATATATGGTACAAGTAACCAAGTTTAAATACAAGAAATATACATGCATATATACAAAAGAATGGGGGTGGTAGGTGAAGAAAATAATGAAGTGTTCAGTGAGAATCCACAAGGTCTTCTCTGCATACTCTTTATTTTCTTCCCCGAGGCTATGGGCCTCCCACACCTGCACACCAGAGGTGGTACCCTCACCACCTACCTATATCCATGGGGTAAAATATATATATTGTACCAATGAAAAGAGTGAAAATAACAGTCGGCCATTCCTGGATGTACTAATAACAAAAACAGGAACCTCTCTAAGCACCAGCGTATATACTAAGCCTACAACCATAGGATTATGCCTAAACGGTAGGAGTGAGTGCCCCCAAAGATACAAAGCCAGTGTTCTCAACGCTTATATTCGTCGAGCGCTTACCCACTGCTCTGAATGGAGCAACGTGAGTAGGGAGTTTGAAAGAATAACTCAGGTGTTGGTGAACAATGGATATGGCAACGCAGAAATAAACACTACAATAAGACGACACCTGGAGCGATGGTACAATCCTGAACCAAGAACATAAATTACAACACCTCCAATAAAATTATATTACAAATCCACCATGTACAGTGAACATAAAAAAGAAGAACGAAAAATGAAAGAAATAATCCGTAAAGGAATAAAAAGCATAACTCCTAACCAACACGTTGATACCTGGTTGATACCTGGTTGATGGGGTTCTGGGAGTTCTTCTACTCCCCAAGCCCGGCCCGAGGCCAGGCTCGACTTGTGAGAGTTTGGTCCACCAGGCTGTTGCTTGGAGCGGCCCGCAGGCCCACATACCCACCATAGCCCGGTTGGTCCGGCACTCCTTGGAGGAGACCTAATCATATTCTATAAAACAAAGAAGACTACCGACCTCCTTATTAAAAACAGCCTGAAGCCGAGGAGAACCCTTTACAGCAGCCAAACGTAGTATATATGTGTATTTACCCCCACGAAAGATGTAGCCTTCAATCTAAGTACATAGGTATGACGTCGAGTAAGCTGACGAGACGTTTGACCTTCAATCCGGTGCTCCCAAGAATCACATGAGACAAGCCAAAGGCATCACCCAAACAAAAGAAATATTGAATAAAAACACTTGTGTAATAGACAAAACCCAAGATGTAAGAAGATTACAAATTCTTGAAGCAATCCACATAAAAATAGAACGATTTACGATAAATACCCAAATTACAGAACTATTCACTCTACCCACCATGAGAGTAAAAACAAGACCAGAACATGAAGATGCAACATAGAAGACACTGTTCAACATGATACGACGATACACCTGATTAATCTTTGCATGTGCTTCGTCCCCAATTTTCGCTTTTTTCTTCAAACTTTAACGCCTTACTTCCCCCCCTTCCTCTTAACTCCTTATTCGTGACACATTTGGATTGATGTACTTGTCTTACCTTCCCCCCTTAATGGTATAAATCTAATATGCCCTGTACTGTCCTATCACTTGAGATTGAACCATGTAGGTTCGAAACGTTGTGTAAATTTTATAATAAGTGTAATACATTCTACAGTTATTTTTTTCTTTTTCTTCACCTCGAACTAAGATAACTTTTGGAGAACTCCTCTTCCAATTAAACTCAGATGCAAGAGCACTAGTCAGAGGGATAGAAGCCCTAAACAAGAAAATAGTCAATACAGAATATGCTGTCACATTCAATGAAACACGTATAAATGAAAACCATGCTGCAACCCAACCAGCTGGGGTTTGGAGTCCCCCAAGGCTGTGAAGCAGCGGCCCATGCTGCACGAGCCTACATTAGCTCTCTTACTGAAGACCAGGCAGTAGTAAAATTAGATTTTAAAAACGCTTTCAACTCGGTCAAAAGGGAAGCAATCCTCACTGCAGTCCAGGAACATTGCCCAAGCATTCTCCCGTTTGTGTCAGCAGGCTACAGCAAAGACTCAACCCTCCTGTTTGGCAAACATGAAGTCACCTCAGCAGAGGGAATTCTACAGGGTGACCCACTTGCACCGTTCCTCTTTTGCATAGCGGTTCGAGAAATTACAACCAGACTGTCCAGCGAGCTCAACATCTGGTTCCTGGATGATGGCACTCTGGCAGGCACACAAGATTCCCTGCTAGAAGACTTACAGCTGATGGAGACACGGGGGGAGTCCATGGGTCTCGTTCTTAGCCCCTCCAAGTGCGAAATTATTGCATCTAGTGAAGTAATCATTAGAGCAGTGAAATCAGTTCTACCAGAAGCCTCAGTCGTTAAACCTACCGACAGCACACTACTCGGAGCACCTCTGGGCCACAATGCCATTGCTGCAGTCCTTGACGAAAAGTTTAGAGACCTAAAGAGGATGGAAGAGAGAATTGGGGACTTGGACTCCCACGATGCCCTCTACCTTCTCACAAAGTGCCTTACCCTGCCCAGGCTAACATACTTCTTAAGGTGTGCACCAACTTTTGGCAACCCACTTCTAAATCAATATGATGAGCTCCTCAGGTCAATATTCAGGAAGGCGCTCAACCTAGATTTAGATGACAGTCAGTGGGACCAAGCAACACTACCAGTGAGATTTGGAGGGATAGGCATACGAAAGGCAACTGAGGTAGCACTTCCAGCATTCTTATCCTCATGTACAGCAGCCAACGAATTGGTAGGGCAGATCCTACCAGAGCGTATGAGAGAGACAGCGGGAACTCATGATCAAACGTTCATCGAAGCAGCCAGACAATGGGACACCATTGCACACCCTCAACCCCGACCACAAGTCCCAAAAGACCACAAGCAGGCCCACTGGGATAGCCCCATAATGGAAAAGACTGTCACAGCAATGATTGACAATGCTGATGCTGAAAACAAAGCCCGCCTCCTAGCGGTAACAGCACCCCACGCCGGGGATTTTTTATTTGCTGTGCCCAATGCAGCCCTGGGAACTCGCCTCAGTCATGACGCTCTCCGCATTGGAGTTGCCCTTCGCCTTGCCGCCCCCATCCTCACCGAACATAGGTGCATCTGCGGAACTGCGATGGCAGACCAATATGGTCGTCATGGTCTGGTATGCCGTAAATCACAGGGTAAAATTGCAAGACATGAAGAAGTCAACGACATCATCAAGAGGAGCCTCGCCACAGCCCGCTGCCCGGCACAAAGAGAACCACACTTATCCAGACCTAACGACCCTCAGAAGCGCCCTGATGGGGTCACCTTGCTACCTTGGAAGGATGGTAAGCAAGTGGTATGGGACTACACGTGCGCTGCCACACTGGCCAGTACCTACCTCCACTACAGCACACGTGAAAGCGGTGGTGCTGCTTCTTTCAGGGAATCGCAGAAAATTATTAAATACAGAGGTCTAGCACACTGCTACAGCTTTGTTCCGATCGGCTCGGAGACCCTGGGTTCGTGGGGAAAATGTGCATTGAAGTTCCTGAAGGAATTGGGGGACAAATTGATCAGCGCTACAAAAGACCAGAGAGCAAAAAGTTTCTTGTTCCAGCGCCTCAGTGTTGCGATTCAGAGGGGAAATGCCTGTTGCGTCTTGGGCACTAGTCCAACTTCAGAGGAATTCAAAGAAGTGTTTGACTTGCAACAATGATCGAACCCGTCTGTGACATTCATCAATGTTTCCCATTGTTGTGTTCTTCAAGAGATCCATAACCTTTAAGCACCTTTTTGCATTATTATTTTTGTATCAACCCATGTATATGTTGTAACCATCAAATGCATAATAAAGCACAAAAAATATTCAAGGAAGGGGGTGGTAGGAGAAAAGCACACAGAAACTGTATTGGAGGGGATCTAAACATTCCCTCTAATGCGTTATGCGTGGTTTCCTCCGAGGCTATGGGTCCCCCTTCTTCCAGCTAGAGGTGGTACTCCCTTCCTATGTTGTGTATATATATATATATATATATATATATATATATATATATATATATATATATATATATATATATATATATATATATATATATATATATATATATATATATATATATATATATATATATATATATATATATATATATATATATATATATATATATATATATATATATATATATATATATATATATATATATATATATATATATATATATATATATATATATATATATATATATATATATATATATATATATATATATATATATATATATATATATATATATATATATATATATATATATATATATATATATATATATATATATATATATATATATATATATATATATATATATATATATATATATATATATATATATATATATATATATATATATATATATATATATATATATATATATATATATATATATATATATATATATATATATATATATATATATATATATATATATATATATATAACATATATCCCTTAGGGGCCATGGCGGGCGGACACGTGGAGAACGCTATGTTGTGTATTGAGCCATTACCTAGTGACATCCTGACGTCACCGTACCTAGCCTTCACAAGGTGCTGTGTGAATATCCTGGGAAGGTGCAAGAGTGGGCGGGAAGTGCTTAGAGCATCTCAACAAAAACGATTTAAGCAGTTGGGTTTACAGTGTCGAAATATAAAGTGAGTGAGGGCCACGCCGGCACCCTGAGGGGCTCCCACAGTGAACGTGTGGGGGGGAGGGGGTGTTGTTGAGCAGTCAGGAGAGGGGGGTCACCCGAGTGCCACCCAGTGTTTATAAAAAAAATGTTTGGGGAAAGACAAACACAAATCAGCAATCGTTTTAATTACAATTATATGATTCATTCCCCATTGTGCAGTAATATACAAAAAATTATTCCAGTGTTTAAGTGTAACCCCTCCCCCCCCTCAAGCTGAGCGATGCCAAGTCACCCCCCCCCCCTCCTCCCCTCCCCGCCTGTATCACTGCATCACTGTATCTCCTGCCACCCCACCTCGCCCACCCTGCACCAGGGCGGCTCCCAGCCACCCATTCACTGCCCGCAAAGTGCATGTCGACGAGATGTGTTATCCTCCAGGCACCTAGACATGACACAGGTCACAGCAGGCATTCAGGTTCCTCCCAAGAGGGACAAAGATACAAGTACTCATATGAGTGTTGAGTGTGACGGACAGCTAACCGCCTCTGCTGCCACAAACCGTGTCCACCCTCCAACGCCCGCCCAGGGCCCGCCGATGTCTCAGCTCGCCCGGGGAATGGAGGGGACTCTACATCTAATCGGAAACCCGTCAGACAAGAACACGACCCTGGGAACAATGCACCCAGAGGCGCGCCCAGAGGAACGTGTCGGGTTTGTAACGAATCTCACAGCCTTAGATGCGATAGAACTCTACGTAGACACAACGGCCGTGAGTGTTCATTGACGGAACCTGTGGAGAGAGAAGGCCCACTGGTCCCCCCCCCCCCCTCCCAGGCAGCCCCACACATCCCAGCAAACTTCCTGTCATCACATAACCTCCTGGGGGCCATCAAAGCATCCACCACCAGAACTCTTCCCCACATTCCTAAAGCAGCGCGCCCATTTGCAGCAGGGAAATATACAGACCTGCTCAGGAAAGTTAATGAACGGTCGGCAAGTCTTGTTACCACGGTGACCATCAAAGCATGGCATAACTTGCTCCTGTTTGGCAATGTTTGCTTAGGCGTGCCTGCAGGAGGAGGCAAATCCCTAGCCTCATCAGTCACCAGGGCAATAAATAATTTCCCCAGAGCTGACAACTTGATCCCCATCCCTCCTCAATGCTAAAACTGCTGTGGCAGACCAAAGAGTACCAATGATAATTTTAAACTAGGAACCCAAGTGACCAAAGAAATTTAAGGGGGCAACAGAGTAGGGGCAATTAAATTACTTAGCAGTGAAGACACAATCGCATCCAGAAATACCGCTACGGCCGACTCACTGAGAAAGAAGCACCCTCCCAGAGTACCATGGGAACCCACTGCTCGGGACACAAATGTCCAAAACATGGGACCTCTATTCCTGCAAACGTCAGAGGTATAAAAAGCCATCATGTCATTTCCGCGAGGCTAAGCAGGGGGATGCATTGGAGTAAGACCAAGGAGACGGCAAACTCAGTTCTCGGCCAAGTTGCCGATCCACTACTTTCAGAGGTCACGAAGTTTGTCAACAACTACCTCTTTGGGTTGATCCCAGATATAGTTAAGGGGGCATTACAATGTAAACTGAAAGTTTTTCAATGTCAACCAATATTTTTTGACTAGTTGTATATGAAAAGGGTTGCAAATGTTCCAAGTTTCAGTACTGCAGCGTAAATAGAGAGGGATTTTTTTTTTCAACGAATTTTACACATTTTCAAGTCTAAATAAAAAAAAACACCTTTCAGATATAATCATTCTATGACACTTTTCCGACACATTAGCATATAATAAAGGATCGATAGTGAGCTAGTTTCCAAAACATCTTTAGTTTTCCTAATACAAATAGTCAAAGTTCTCCTCCAAAATTATGCAAATATGTCATGTTTGTTGCTATTATAAAATCAATAAATGAACTTAGGAAAACACGCTCACTACTGATTTTAGATACATACACTTTACATACAAGGTGTACGTTTCATGTAAATTGAATAAAATATGAAAAAGTTATTTGAACGATTATGTTACTTGAAAATAAATTCTAAAATAATAAAGTCTGAGGTGCTGCCATCTGTGCTGCGGTTGACATCAACCAGTTTTCTCCAAAATTGGCCCCCTTACACATAGGCTTATGTGCCGTCAGGTGTATAAGTTTTATGCAAATCGTCCGATAAAAGAAAAAAAAAAAATTTAAAATTTTTTTTCTAATAAAACTAATTATAATATTTTTTAATATATGCTATTGTGATAGCTGAGAGTCATCGATATGATTTCAATTGACACTTGTGTTTGATAACCGTTTTTGACCATTTCGGAATAATTTTGACACCTACTTCAATATTTTTTCTCCCTTCCTATTTATACTACGATGCTGAGACTTGGGCCAGATGAAACTCTTTTCATGTACAACTCGTCAAAAAAGGTTGATTGAAATCGAACCAGTTTTCATTTAATGCAATCTGGGGGAAATCGGGATGTAATGCCCCCTTAAACCCCTCTTCTTTGGAGCATCCCTGTGTGCTCTTAGGATGAAGGATGGTGGAGTCAGACCCATTGCCGTGGGTAACACACTTTGGGGCCTTGTTGCTAGGGCAACTGTCAGAAACATGAGCACAGAAGCTGCAACGATTCTTCGACCCTATCAACTTGGTTTTGTTGTCCCCCAGTTGTGAAGCAGCAGCTCATGCAGGTCATGTTGGATGTTGGCTTGGAAGACCATTCAAGCTTTTCGTCAAATTGATACTCATGTGGCCGCAGCATGAGAGGTGATTTGATGAAATATCTGTGCCCATAAAGAACACCGAGTGCTGTAGAGAATTGGGTTAAGAATCTGACGACTTCTAATTCTATTAACAATCGTTGAACCTGGTGGTGAAAGTACTGGACACAACAAGTTGCATGGAGTACCCTACCTGTCTGGGTTCGAATCCTTCAGGATTAAGAGTTTTCTGTTGCATATTTTCTATTTGCTTGGGGATCATGCAAGCTTTCTCGCACACACACACACACACACAAACATGTTATACTCAAATTCTGTCAGTTGAAATGTAACCAATCACAGGCAAGTAGGCCTCTGACATCATGCCAGACAGAGGAGCATCAAGCCATGCTCCCAGCAGCCGCAGTTATCCTCACAGGCTCAGAGTAGAAGGACCTCGGCTAGGCAGATATATACCTTGCTGTCTCGATCAATAAATATATACAGAAGCGACTACTGTGTCTACCTTCTACCCGAACAAGGCAAACGAATACTGGTAGCAGCAGTGGGATCCAGAATTATTTTTCTGGAAACGAAAATTCAAGTACCCACATCGCCACATGTTCCAGTCGCCACCGCCGCCATCCTGCCACCCACTCATCAAATATTGTGCCAGACCGGGGTCCTGCCATCAACCACTACTCCAGGCCAACGTTTCAGATGTAAGGGTCAATATTTTCCTGTGAGAACGCTCATTCATCAGTGAGGAGGAAGGAAGCTTCCCGCGCCAGCCATTTTTTTTAACCTCGCGCCACCACGTGGGAACCTACACCCACCACCACCACCCAAGCTGACAGCATCTAAGCTTTGTGAGTGTTCAAGCTACTGCAATCGTGGTCAATCATCGTCGCAACTATCAACTGAGCATCGTATGTGCTGTATTGTTCCTTGAGAATATTTGGTGGACTGCAATTGTTTGACTAGTGTCGCCTCCCCAGGCTCACACACCTCGCCTCCCTCTCAAGCTTACACCTCGCCACCAGCCCCTGCTACATCATTTTGTGTGAACTCCTGCCTCCCAATCGTGTTTCTCCACCGACATCGTCGCAATATCGTCGTCGTCAGAATTTATCTTCGCACTTCCAGCATCAACAGTGTGGGGTCCCTGAGTTTCGCGCCACCGCCGCCAGGAGCGCTGCTGTCGAACCAGATTGTAAACAAACCCTCACATGTGCCACTTCACAAGCCCTGCCACCGTTTTTGTGTTGGCCGCTGTTATACTGCAAATCGTGCAGCCCTGAGTTAAGTAATTGTGAGCTAAGATATCGTGTGCTATGTTTTAATGAGGTTTAACGTAAATATATCCAGAATATTCTGTGAATTACCCATTCAGTGACTTGTTAAATATTGGAGCCCCCTCAGTACTCAACTCCCCACAATTTCCTTGTGTGATTTCAACATTCCTGCTTCTTACAGTAATTTCATTGAATTTTAATTGTTCTCCTAGAGTGTTATTGGTAAATTTAAATTCCAGTGAAGTAAGAAATCCTTGTTTTAGTAGCAGTTAAGGATTTGTGCAATATAATTTTTTTTTAATTCCTCCAGGCCTAAAATTGAAATTTATTCCTTTAACATTGCATATTATAATTTTTTTTACCATAGTTATATACATTCCTGTGTCCAGTTTATGTGCTACATACATATTTCTTGCATTGCCACTTGTTGTGTTGAATCTTTTTAATGAAATTTTGCAATTGCACTTCCAGTTTTTATATTCTCAATTGCTGTGCTTAGTCTGGTTTAATTAATTTACATACATCTAATTCCAGTCATTTTTTTAATGAAAGATTGCTAAATTTAGTTTACAATTGCTTGTTCTTAATTATTTTCTTGCCTAGCCCAATTTAATAATTTTATTTGTCATTTTTTTTTACTTTAGCCAAGTTGATATTTTTTTGTGTGTTTATTTTTGTGTATACTATTTCTGATGCCAGGTGCACTTAATTATAATCTGCGTTCAAATATTACTTCCACGGCTGTGACAATGCCTACCACTGTTGAAACCCCTTCAGAATCAATGGGAACAGTTGCTCATCCCAATGGCCAGAGATCAGCTCAGGAAATGGCTATTCCTCTTTTTGCTGGGGAATCGCATTTATTAGAATCATGGTTTAGTAAGGTTGAAGCGAAAACTGTTGCACGTTTTTCTAAGCCTACTGATGCCGAATACTTAGCAATTGCAGGGTCAGCCGTGGACACAACCAAAGGTGATGCACGTTTTGTTGCTGATGAGAAAGCCATTGTTAGCCTCCAGTCTTGGCCTGAATTTAAGGATTTCTTTCGCCGTCGCTTTGTTAATAAAGGAGACCTCGACCCATATAGGTTAGTCAAGAAAATTGCCAATGCCACCATGCAGCCTGGTGAATCGTTTAATGCGTTTACTAGCCGTCTCGATCAGTATCTGTATGCCTTAGTTTCTGCTATGAATAATTCAACTTGGTTAGATAAAGACAATAATCTGTCCCCTGAGGCTATGGCCAAAATGATAGCATTTGGTACTTTAATGCATTTTGCCCCCGAGCATACAAAACCAATCGTTGAGCAACAAAATTTTGGTGTTAAACATGAAATTGGTGAAGTGTTTGAGGCTATTAACAATGCCGCAGATAAACTAGCTCCCCGAAGTGCTCAACTGTTGCCACCCTCTGATGCTGTAAATGTAGTTACAAGCTCTCAGCATCCTCCCACAAATTCTCAAAACTCTTGGTCGCAGAAGCGTACCCATGCTCGTAGCCCCCAGTCAAATTCGCCGCCTCATAAATTGCCGAAACGCCATAGTCCACAACCATCCACTTCCTCATGTTGGCATTGTGGTAAGAGTAACCACCTTGCAAGGGACTGTTGGTCCGCCCCTAGATCATCACCTCCTAGACAATTCTCTCGGTCCCCTCATCAATCTAATTATTCTAGGCTACCATATTGCAAATACCATAAACAAGTTGGTCACCACACTGCGGATTGTAGAGCTAGGCAACAGACATCTCCAGCTCGTAACTCCCATGGTCAGTCTTGGCGAGGCTCACAGCGTCCAAGATATTATCAGAACTCTCGTAATTACAACTCCCAGCCCAGCTATAATGCAACTTCAAATTATAATGCTCAGTCACAGAATGCTGGAGCTCAGAATGTTCACTCCATGTCGTCGGGAAACCCCCAAGGCCATCCGCTAACCAATTCAAGCTAGCCAATCCTAGTGCCCTCCCTGTGTATTCAGTAGCTACCCAAAATAGATTTGGACACTTGACAGAGGAGGACACTGACTCTAGACCAGTTGTAGATGTTGATGGAACCATAGGGAATTTGACCCAGACAAGACGCAGATATCCCAGACAACATAAGTCACAAGTAGTAACTTGTCCAGTTTCAAGTGATGGTCCCCTTGTCTCAGCCATTGTCCATGGTAGAGTTTTAAAAGTTTTTCTTTACTCAGGTGCAAAAGTTAATATTGTCAAGCCTTCAGCTCTTAGAGACATTGCAGGTAAGCATCCTACTACTTTAAAACAGTCACCCATAACTTTTCTAAGTGGTATTTCATGGAATAAAGTAAAAGTTCATGGTGAAATTGACCTCCCACTCAAGTTAGATGATGTCACATTGTCTATAACATGTTTAGTTGTTGACGTTATTCATTTTCCTGGAGACATTCTCTTAGGTCTGTACACCATGATTGATGAAAATATTGCATTGTTTCCCCATCGTTAGAACATTAGTATCAAAGATCACGTCATACCCTTGTGTAGCATGTATCGACAGGGCCATGAGTTCAACCTTCAATCACACTACGTTAATTTTATTGACACCCGCCTTGCTAGTGTAAGTTTGTCAGATCCTTGTCATGGTAGCATACCCGAGAAAACAGGTACTCGAATGAAGCATCGTAGTTGTGCAGTTGTTAAGGAGAGTGAGTATCGGGACTTTCTGGAAGGGGACGCCCTAACGAATTCTCGTTGTCTTGCTCGCCTGGCAGCTTCCATCTCTGAAGTTAGTGGTTCCACGGCTACTGACACTGTGCTGCACTCTCATTCTCTCACCAGAATAAGAGTTAAGGTTCAGGGAGTGCCTGAGTTGTCGGATGTGATTGCGGAAAGTGAAACATGTAAAGTGAATGGTACATTTGTTGAACCCTCCTGGCACACAGTGCAGGATGGTACTGTCACATTATTTATCGCAAACACAAGTAATGCCGATATCCATCTCCAGTCTGGTACCCATGTTGTAGATTTTGCCCATTACTCGTTACCGGTGCGAGTTGTGGATGATGTCTCCATGGATCATACTGTTTGTACACTCACACCAGGAGAACAGGGATCTCAGCCAGAGGTGCAAGCGCAACACCTCAGTCCTACTGATTTTCCTGACTCTGTGGCTCAGCTTTTGGAAATTTTGAACAGGAATAGAGCTGTTGTTGCTCTACCAGGAGAAAAATTAGGTCTCACTCCTCTCATTACACATAAAATTCCCCTTGAACAAGGAACTACGCCTATTTATGTACCAGCTTACCGTCTTCCCCATTCTCAGAGAGCAGAAGCAGATAGACTTGTAGAGGAAATGTTACAGAGTGATGTAATTGAATCGAGTAATTCGCCATGGAACGCTCCATTGATTCTTGTACCAAAGCGAGATGGGACTTGGAGACCTGTAATCGATTATCGCAAGCTTAACAGAGTAACAATACCTGATCGTTTCCCACTTCCAGTTCTCAATGATTTGTTGCAAAGTATTGGTCGAAACAAAGTATTCTCAACGTTAGATTTGTTGCAGGGATTCTGGCAAATCCCCCTTGATGAGGAAAGTAAACAATTGACAGCCTTTAGTACTCCCAATGGTCATTTTCATTTCAAAAGAATGCCGTTTGGTTTGCGTAGTAGTCCAATAACCTTTTCACGGCTCATGACAAATCTATTTCGTAGATTGATAGGAAGTACGCTTCTAGTTTACCTTGATGATCTCATAATCATGTCGCAAGATGTTCAGACTCATTTCCAGAACCTTAAAAAAGTACTTGCAAAGCTCGCTGAAGCTAATTTAAAAATAAAGCTTGCAAAATGTTCATTTTTAAAGCAAAAGATTAATTTCCTAGGTCATACAGTTACACCTTCAGGTATTACATTGAATGAATCAAAAATTATTGCTGCCCGTGATTTTCCAACACCTCGTACCGCAGAAGCCGTAAGACAGTTCACAGGTCTTGTAGGATTTTATCGTTCATTTATTGCTGGATTCTCTATTATAGCCGCTCCGCTTTACAAGTTGCAAAGAAAAGTTGAACCCTTTGTTTGGGGAGAGGCCCAGGATCAGTCATTCAAAAAACTCAAAGCAGCCTTGATTTCGTCACCTGTCCTTAGGTACCCAGATTTTTCTAAACCTTTTACGTTGGTTACAGATGCTAGTGACATAGGTCTAGGTGCTGCATTACTTCAAACAGAAGGTCACAGAGATCACGCAATAGCTTATGCTAGCCGCACATTATCCAAAGAAGAGAAAAATTATAGTGCAACAGAACGAGAAGCCTTGGCAGTTGTTTGGGCACTTAAACATTTCAAGGATACAATTTATAATTACCCAGTTCATGTTCTTACAGATCACCAACCATTAATTCCCTTGTTCAAAAATAAGAATCCAGTTGGAAAGTTTGCTAGATATTTGCTCACAATTCAAGAATTCAATCCCACATTTGGATATATTCCAGGAAAGCAAAATGTTGTAGCCGATGCGTTTTCTCGACACGTAGCTGCGATTCAGTTAAATTACCCAGCATTAGATGCTACAGTAGTAGAAACGGAACAAAGACAAGACCCCATATGGGCACCCGTCATTAAATTTTTGACTAAGCAAGACACTCGCCCGATTCATAAACCGCCAGTACCATTGAAAGAACTAGTTATGTTGGACAATTTACTGTGTAGAGTAGTAAAGCTAGGAACAGCCCCGAGGAAATGTTGTCAGTTAGTTGTTCCAGCTGTCTTGGTACCAACTGTGTTAAAAATTATCCATGATGCTCCTGCAAGTGCACATCCAGGAAAGGATCGTACACTCCAACAAGGTCGATTGAAATATTTTTGGCCAAAAATGGCTAAGGAGATTGCTCATTATGTTGACAGATGTTTAACTTGCTTACAGCACAAGGGACATGTTTCAGGACCTAATCCAATTCAGGTGAACCCAGCAACTAAAGCTCCTTGGGAACGAATATCGATGGATTTATTGACAAATTTTGCGGAAACAGAGAAAGGGAACAAACATTTGCTTGTAATGGTCGATAATTTTTCACGGTTTTGCGAACTAGTTCCTATCCTGAACAAAACAGCAGAAACCATAGCCAGCGCATTCCATGACCAAATAATTTGTAGATATAGTATGCCTAAAGTAATCCTTTCAGATAATGGTCCAGAATTCAGTAATAGTATTCTAACTAGCTTGTGTGATTTATATAACATCAAAAAATGTAGCATCATGCCTTATCATCCGGCAAGTAATGGACTAGCTGAACATACTAACAGGAAAGTGTTAGATGCCTTGAGAGTCACGTTGAATTTTGATAACAACAATTGGGATGATTTTATACCCTTAATTCAGTGTGCTATAAATTCTTCAATTAATGTTTCTACTGGTGACACACCTCACGCTATTCTTTATGGTACAGATAAGATCCTCCCTAATGAATTGATTAACGTACCTCCTACTCCCTTATATAACGTAGATGATTTTGTTCAAGTGAAGCGTAGACAAATGCAACTAGTATTCAAGAAAATACGAGAACAACTGTCCAAAGCAACAGCCGAGTTCACTCTAGCAAGGAATGCACGAGCTAAACCCAATAAAATAACTATTGGATCTGTAGTAATGATACTTAACCAACACAGGTCTGGTCCTATGTACAAGTTAACTAAGAAATTTTTGGGTCCATATAAGGTAACCGAGCTTATCAAAGGTAACAAATACAGACTTAAGAACTTGTTAACAGGAGAGTATATAAATGAACATTTAGACCACATGAAGTTAGCTAAAATGACTGTTGACGAGACTGATGAGGAAGATGACAATGAACTTACCCAGACAGATACTCCTACTCGGACACCACCTTCTGTGGTTGACAGACCACTTGATGTTCAGCAACCCCATACTAGCACCTATAATCTTAGATCTAGACCTCTCGTTTCAACCGTGCACTCACCACATGTCCATTGGCTAGATTTTAACGAGGATATCTCTCAAGATGATAGTTTGTCACATGAAGTTTCATCTGTTCCGGACCTTCAGTCAGAGCCAGAGTTGTATAGTGCTCTGGATGAGCTAGGTGTAGATATCCGCAGAATTTATAATTGAATGCACTCTGCAGTTATTCTGTTTGTTTTGAAAAAAAAAAAATCATTTGCAGTATTTCTACCACATGTGTCTTATTATTACCATTATATATAATGTATAGTTTTTCTCAACTTTATTTTGTTATGAATTAGATGTCATTGTTAAGTCTACTACCATTTGTATTTTTACAGTGCTTGTCATAAGAGTTATTATTGTTCTAGCAACCACATTGAGGCCAGTGAATCCTGACTGCTATCACGCAGATGTTAGTCTTCTTGTTCCAGGTCTTGTATATAGCTTGTAAATATATTGCACATTAAATATATTGTACATTGGTCTTGTAAATATATTGTATTATTTCAGACAAAAAAAAAAAAAAAAAAAAAAAAAAAATCATTATCTATCTTGAAATTCATTTGTGGTTGTTAGGTCAGAACTTTGTTCCATTAATGCAATAATTGTTTAATTTTGTATGGTTTTCAAGCACATGCCATTGACACATGTTAATAATTTTGTTAGGCAATACCTTGAGTTGTATTGTTCATATCTATCAGTAGACATACACATGTTCTTAATACTCTGGTTTAATCAAAGCATTGTTACCATGATTTTCACCTATTATGATGAATTTTTTTCTTTTGGTGCATATATGCCGAGTTGTTAGTATTACGCACACCTGATCTTCTTTCAATGTTTTATTATGCAAATTTCACATGTAAGCCATTATTGAATGCCACCGAGGTCCTTTCAGTATCATTGTAACTATATAGCTAGCCAGAGCTTGTCGACAAGGGACGTCGACTTGGTAGCGTGTCCGAGCGGTGTTATACTCAAATTCTGTCAGTTGAAATGTAACCAATCACAGGCAAGTAGGCCTCTGACGTCATGCCAGACAGAGGAGCATCAAGCCATGCTCCCAGCAGCCGCAGTTATCCTCACAGGCTCAGAGTAGAAGGACCTCGGCTAGGCAGATATATACCTTGCTGTCTCGGTCAATAAATATATACAGAAGCGACTACTGTGTCTACCTTCTACCCGAACAAGGCAAACGAATAAACACGGTTGAGAGGCGGGACCAAAGAGCCAGAGCTCAACCCCCGTAAGCACAACTAGGTAAGTACACACACACACACACATATATATATATATATATATATATATATATATATATATATATATATATATATATATATATATATATATATATATATATATATATATATATATATATATGTCGTACCTAGTAGCCAGAACGCACTTCTCAGCCTACTATGCAAGGCCCGATTTGCCTAATATGCCAAGTTTTCATGAATTAATTGTTTTTCGACAACCTAACCTACCTAACCTAACCTAACCTAACTTTTTCGGCTACCTAACCTAACCTAACCTATAAAGATAGGTTAAGTTAGGTTAGGTAGGGTTGGTTAGGTTCGGACATATATCTACGTTAATTTTAACTCCAATAAAAAAAAATTGACCTCATACATAGTGAAATGGGTAGCTTTATCATTTCATAAGAAAAAAATTAGAGAAAATATAATAATTCAGGAAAACTTGGCTTATTAGGCAAATCGGGCCTTGCTTAGTAGGCCGCGTACGACGTTCTTTACGCATATTTTGGTAGCAGTCTTTCTTGTAAACATATATTATTAAATATGACCGGAAAATTAAGATTAATAATTCTAACAAGAATTTTCTCAATATTTCTTATGTTTCTTTTTACTGTCAATGGTAATTGAACAATCAATTCACCAAAATTCATTTTTATTTCTAGTCTGACGCAGCACTTGAACGCGTTTCGTAATAACTTATTACATTTTCAAAGACTTTAGTTTACACACACACAACTATAACCTGTAAACACTAAACAGAGTTATATGCTATCATTTAAACAGCTTTCATCTTATATACCCGCATTTGGGTGAGGTGATATGTTACAACAGTTTTGGATGAGGTGAACAAAACTTTCAACACAAGATAGAACACGAAACAATGGGTATAAATTGGGTAAATTAAAGGGAAGGATGGAAGTAATTGCAAAGGGCCTATTGGCCCATATTTCTTGATGTTTCTATATTGTTGCGGAGTCCTGAAGTGGGTAGAATATAGTTATGCATTAATTGGCTGTTGATTTCTTGATGTGTAGTGTCTCGCAGATGTCAAGCCGCCTGCTATCGCTGAATCAATCGATGATTTCTGTGTTGTTTGTTAAGATTTCTCTGGTGATGGTCTGGTTGTGGGAAGAGATTATAAATAAATAAATAAATATAAATAAATAAATATGTTTATTCAGGTAAGGTACATACATACAAATGATGTTACATTAATGGATTGATATATAGATAGAGCTAGTACATACAATGCCTAAAGCCACTATTACGCAATGCGTTTCGGGCAAGAAAAACATTAATATCTAGAACTTAATACTAATTGAGAATAAAGAATAAAAAGTGTTGAATACAAATACAAATAAAGATAAAAAAAAGGGGGAACATGACTGAAAAAGCAGCACAAATACAATAGGTTGACAAACAGTGTTGATTAAAAAAAAAATAATAATAATAAAATAAAATAACAGACATGGGTTGACAATAAAGGAGTGAGGTGGGTTACAGGGAATTTATTAGGTAGTGTTTAGTTTTTATCTTAAACTGGTTGAGAGAGGTACAGTCTTTAACATGGTTGGGAAGGTCATTCCACATTCTGGGTCCCTTGATTTGTAGAGCATTTCTAGTTTGATTAAGTCGTACTCTAGGAATATCAAAACTGTATTTATTCCTGGTGTGGTGCTCATGGGTTCTGTTACAACCTTCAATGAAGCTTTTGAGGTCAGGATTGGCATTACAGTTCAGCGTTTTATATATGTATAATACACAAGAGAGAATGTGCAGTGACTTAATATCTAACATATTCAGAGATTTGAGTAAGGGTACCGAGTGATGTCTGGGGCCAGAGTTGGTTATTGTCCTAATAGCAGCTTTGTGTTGGGTAATGAGAGGACGTAAATGATTTTGGGTAGTAGAACCCCAAGCACAAATACCATAGTTGAGGTATGGATAGATGAGGGAGTAATAGAGAGTAACCAGGGCAGGGCGGGGTACATAATATCTGATCTTAGAAAGAATGCCAACAGTTTTTGAAACTTTTTATGATATATTTAGAATGTGACCCTGGAAATTCAGCTTGTGGTCGATGAGAACGCCAAGGAATTTGCCATCTAATTTGTTACAAATTTGGGTATTGTTTATTTTGAGATTTATCTGATTAGAGGATTTTTTGCCAAACAGAATATAAAACGTTTTGTCAATGTTAAGGGTGAGTTTGTTGGCAGTTAGCCAAAGATGGACTTTCTCTAGCTCAGTATTTACTGTGGCATTTAGAGCAAGGGGGTCGGGACTGGAGTAAATGAAGGTTGTGTCGTCAGCAAATAGAATTGGTTTGAGGTGTTGGGAGGCATTTGGAAGGTCATTAATGTAGATGAGAAAGAGGAGAGGGCCAAGTATGCTGCCCTGAGGAACACCAATGTTGATGGGTAGGGTGGGAGAAATTGTATTATTCACAGAAACATACTGGAGCCTGTCAGTAAGATAAGATTTGAGGTATTGCAGGGAGTGTCCTCTGACTCCATAATGATGTAATTTAAGAAGAAGGTTTTGATGGTTGACAGTGTCAAAAGCCTTACGCAGGTCCACAAATAACCCAACAGGAAACTCCTTTTTTTCAAGAGCTGCGTGAATTACGTTAATCATACTAATAAGTGCATCGTTAGTGCTTTTTTTGGGTCTGAAGCCATATTGACAAGAGCTAAGTATATTGTGTTTAGCTAGAAAAGAGTAAAGCTGCTTGTAGATTAGGTTTTCGAATATTTTTGACAAGTTAGGCAGGATTATATGTTCCTTAATGGAGCCCTGTTGCTTATGCATCGTTAATCGCCTGGAAAGAGATGTTTTTGTCTTGCTTATATACTGAGTTCTTTGAGGCTTACAGTCCCCAAGTGGGCATTTGAAGGCATAGACGACGTTGGTCTCTTTTAAAGCGTTCTGCTTTGTGTCTGGAGAGTTTCTCATGAGTAGGTTGGCCGTTTTTTTGGTTTTATAGTAAATCGTCAATTGTTTCTTCTGATTTTCGTCTGTAGGGATAACGTTCCTATAGACAATATCTTTCAGGACCTTTTCCTCTGTTTTATGAGCTGCGGAAAAGAAGTTCCTGTAAAATAGTCTAATAGAGGGTATAGGTGTTGTGTTAGTTGTCTCTTCAGAGGTTGCATGGCGTTTCACCTTCCTTCTTATGATGTCTTCAACGAAACCATTGGAGAAGCCGTTGTTGACTAGGACCTGCCTTACCCTACAGAGTTTTTCATCGACTTGCTTCCATCCTTAGCTGTGGCTGAGAGCACGGTCGACATAAGCGTTAACAACACTCCTCTTGTACCTGTCTGGGCAGTCACTGTTGGCATTGAGGCACATTCCTGTGTTTGTTTCCTTAGTGTAGACTGCAGTGTGGAAACCTCCGCTCCTTTCCATGACTGTTACATTTAGAAAGGGCAGCTTCTCATCCTTCTCCATCTTGTAAGTGAAACGCAACACAGAATCCCGCTAAAATGCCTCTTTCAGCTCCTGCAGATGTCTGACATCAGGTACCTGTGTAAAAATGTCATCAACATACCTGCAGTATATGGCCGATTTCAGGTTCATGTCGATTGTTACAACTAATATGAGTGGGGCTTCTATGGGATACTGGTACTATTAAGGGGTAAAGGCAGTTAGAAGACAAGAGTATCAAATATGGGAGAGCTAAAAGGCCCGGCCCCCAAAATAAACTATCCACAGTAGTAATAACTTGCTACAAGACCATGTTAGTCTAAGGGTTGATCACTGCGCTCCCACCTTGGAAGAAGAGATACTCTGTAATTCATGTACTTATTTATTAACCCCTTAACAACCGCCCATATACACTCACACCAATAACAATAATAATAATAACTTTACCACACTATCTTACGTTAAAAGCCTTGGTCCACATAGACATGATACAAGGTTTACACTAATAACAAGCTAGGGTAAAGTACTACTGGATAAGCACTGAAGCTGGATGCAGCTTAGGGTAGTGAGACCATGTGGTACCCTAATACAAAACACAACACTTAGGGTAAACAAAACACTGGCAAATACTAACCCCAGGTCTCACCAATAGTTACTACCAGAGTAGGTTCACTTAGTAATGCCCCGTACTTAGCTTAAGGATACAGGAACTTCAGGTAAGGGAAATAAGTAAGAGGAGAAGGAAGAAGAGTAGGGATACAGCCACGGAGTAGGTCTTATCCGCACGACACCAGCCAGAGAGAAGAGCGAGCTAGCCACCAGCTGCCTCCCTCATGTCGTGGTGCCGGGAGGAGCCTAATTGATCGTGCAGCTAAGCACATTAAAGATCTTCCCCTATGCAACGTATTGTTACTTTATGAATGATTAGAAAGTATTAGTAAGCAAAGTTGGTGCCTATGTTATTATTTAATAATCAACCCCCAGCTCAGTCTTTAAATGCTCTTTGAGAAACAATAATAGTCTTACGTCTGGCAGGGAAGATACAAACAATTGCTATTCGAGATGCCCAACTGTACTACCAGGAAGTTTAATAGCTCAATTTTGACCTCTGGTTTCCACTGTAGAACCCAGGGTCGTAACACTCCTCCCCCCTTCAGAGAAAAAAAAAATGTGACTACCAGAACAGTAGTCATATTTTTTTGTAAGAGTATACAGAGAACAAAAAGAAAAACATATGACAAAAACAAAAAATCAATCAAAAGCAATTTCTCTGCAAAAAAAAAAATACAAAGGAGTTCTCTGAAAGAAAAAAAACATACACAACAAAAATAAAAGAACAGGGAAGTAAATAAATTGGACACGGAATATTTAATGTCACAGGAGAACCTAAAAAAAATTAACTAAAGCATGACGGTTGGTAAATGGCTTTCTGTGGCTCAGATGAATGTTATTCAGGCAACCGGGACAGAGCGTCGGCTATCACGTTGAGTCTGCCCGGTAGGTGGGTAATGGAAAGATTGAAGTCCTGTAGGTACAACGCCCACCTGAGGATGCGTTTATTCTTACCCTTCATCTGAGTCAGGAAGACTAGTGGGTTATGGTCCGTGTACACTTCCACTATATTACCTGTGAGGTAAACTTCGAACTTTTTACATGTTAACACTAGCGCCAACGCCTCTTTTTCTACCACTGAATAATTGCGTTGCGCCTTGTCGAATTTCACAGAGTAATAATATACTGGGTGTTCCACCTGATCATCCCCAGTTTGCAACAACACTGCACCAGCACCCGAGTCAGATGCGTCAACATGAATTTTAAACGGTCGGTCGAACCTTGGACTAGCAAGCACTGGGGCGGAAGCTAAGATCAATTTCAAATTTTTAAATGCCTCTGCACAGTCTGATGACCACTTAAATTTAACGGCTTTCCGCAACAAGTCTGTGAGAGGAGTGGCAACACTGGAAAAGTTCTGACAAAAACGTCGATAGTACGCACACATACCGATAAATCTTTGAACGTCCTTTTTAGACTTTAGTACTGGATACTCCAGAATGGCATTGATTTTATCTTGCCGAGGTAACACTTTTCCTTGGCCCACTTCATAACCGAGGCACGTCACTGTGCCTTGGCCAAAATGACACTTTTTAGCATTTAAGGTAAGATTTGCCCTTTTCAAGATGGCAAACAACTGGCGTAACCTAGCTATGTGGTCAGCCCAATTACTGTCAAACAGCACGATATCATCTAAATACGCCCGACAATTTGGCACCTTAGCGAGTAGAGAGTTCATGAGTCTCTGGAACGTGTCAGGGGCATTACGCAAGCCGAACGGTAACACTTGATACTCAAAAACACTCTCGGGTGTCACGAACGCGGTGAGCTGTTTAGCACGTTCAGTGAGTGGGATTTGATAATACCCCCTCGAGAGGTCGAATTTCGAAACGTACTTGGCATTTCCCAACTCGTCAATGCAGTCCTCGAGGAGGGGCAGCGGATAGGCATCCACAATGGTCACCTTGTTGAGCTGCCGATAGTCGGTGCATAATCGCCAGGATCCGTCTGGTTTGGGGACCAAAAGGCAGGGCGAGCACCAAGAGCCCTGGCTCGGCCGGATGAGGCCGTGCTGGAGCAAGAAGTCGACCTCCTTCCGTACGATGGCCTTCTTTTCTGGACTCATCCGATAGGGTTGAAGGCGAATGGGAGTGTAGTCCGTCAACTCGACATCATGGCAAATGGCATCAGTCTGGGTCGGGACCTCCTCGAACAGACTGGAGAATTCATCAACCAACGACTGCACCTCTTCACGTTGGGCCATCTGCAAATGGGACAGTCCCTCCTCCACAGCATTCACAGAACTAGAATTATTGAAAATGAGATTAGTTGGGTCCCCAGAACAATCATCCCCTCTCTCACTGGAAATGGAAACATTGGTTAGTGCAATGGGCCTGGGGCCCTGGAACTTCTTCAGTCGATTTACATGTATGAGCATCACCTGGTTACGTTTGTCAGAGTGCCTCACTTTGTACGTGAGGTCCCCAGTCTTTTCTGTCACAATGTAGGGGCCTTCGTACTTGTGGGACATAGTGTTCTCTAGTCGAGGCTTTAATACCAGGACCGGGTCGCCAGGCTGAAATACCCGTAACTTAGATTTAGCATCGTTACGTTCTTTCATCTTTTCTTGGGCCTTGCCAAGATACTTTAATGCAGCCGCCTTGCAGTCCTTGAGTCTCTGGTGGTGTTGCGCAAAGAAAGCCGAACCTTCGGATAACGTTACGTTCCCTAACAGATTCTCCTGTAACATTTGCAAGGGTCCACGAACTTTATGGCCAAAGACTAACTCAAAAGGAGAACAGCCCAGTGAACTTTGTAATCCCTCTCTAGCCGCAAACAAAACATACGGTAAATTCTCATCCCAGAAGGTGTGGGAACTCTCGCACGATGTCTTCAACATCTGCTTCAGAGTTAGATGGAAACGTTCAATTACCCCCTGACTCTGTGGATGGTATGGGCTGGAAACCTTATGAGTTATTCCATGTTCCTTACAAAATTGCTCGAAAACATCAGACTTAAAATTAGTATTATTGTCAGTTTGCACGACCCGAGGCAGTCCAAAAGTGGAAAAAAATTGCAACATACGAGCAACAACAGTTTTTGCTCGGATGTTCCTTACAGCAAAAGCCTCTGGGTAACGAGTAGTGATACACATCATCGTGATTAGGTAAATATTACCAGACTTAGTTCTAGGTAATGGTCCAACACAGTCCATTACCACATGAGAAAATGGTTCCTCTGGCACGACAATAGGCCTTAGAGGAGCTTTAGGTGGAGTCTGGTTTGGTTTCCCAACCAGTTGACAAACAACACACGCATTACAAAATTTTGCCACATCGCTTTTCAGCTTGGGCCAGAAAAAATACTTTAAAATTTTGTGATACGTAATATTAATACCTTGATGTCCCCCCATAGGATCATCATGAGCAGCTGCCAAAACTCTTTCTCTATAGCAGGTCGGCAACATAACCTGGTGGACTACCTCCCACTCATTTGACAAGGGAGCACTCTGTGGTCTCCATTTTCTCATCAAAATCCGATCATTGTAGTAGTACCCAGTTGCTGCGTCTACAATTTCCTCCATAGAGACGGCTGTTTCATGACAATCTGCAAGAGTGCGGTCAGCTTTCTGTAACTCACTCAAGGAGGCATCCAGGCCTTGGTCAGATGCCATTGGCCGAGGCTCAACAGTGTTCTCCTCCACCTCCCCACTACTCTCGGTAGACGGCAGTGGCAGGCTCCTCACAATGTCCTCGGCCACGTCATTGAGTCGGGCCATGAATGTGTCCGCGAGGTCCACTTGGTTTTCACCACTCGGAAAGCTCCTCGTGACCTCGGGATTTACCACCTTGGCAAGCACAGGGCTGCCCTTACATTTAAGTCCCATAGACCTGGTCACCGCGCACGCAGGGTACACAACATTATCCTCTGCGGCGGGTGGATCCAGGCAAACCTTAGGGGTAGGCAACATAATAGGCAGTCTGGAGTCCCCTACCTTATCCCCTGCTAAATCATTACCAACTATTACATCAACATTAGGGAAAGGTAGGTATGAAGTGACTCCGACTGTACAAACACCCTTGTGGAAATCAGTTTCCAGGGTAACCTTATGGAGGGGTACTGCCAGAGTATCACTAGTGACACCCTCGACCAGTACCACCTCTCCAGTGTCGAGAGTGTTGGCACCTTGCAATGCACTCTCTAAAATTAAAGTCTGGATGGCACCGGTGTCTCGGAAGATCACCACGTCCTTCCAGGAAGAACCCTCAGACAAAAGTAGTCTCCCTTTCGATAAGAATGGGGTAAGCAAGTCCAACCACTGTGGGTTGGAGGTCTTACTCCCTAACCCTTCCGAAGGCCTCAAGCCCTGTGTCACAACTAGAGCATTGGGTCTTTTTTCTGGGTGCAGTTGCCAACAACGGCTAATAGTGTGGTTTGGACGATTACAGTGACCACAAAAACGTCGGGGAGAAGAGACATTACTAACAGAATTACCCTTCGGTTCACCTTTAGGTGCCGTTGGGCTAGACACTTTAACAGGGTTAGTCATGTCTGAAACAGAAGGTGCATTAGTTAAAGGGTTAGAATGAGCTGGTCTGGACTGGCTGTGGGTATAAGGTTTGCTACTCTGTGGGGTATAATTATTTTTATTGGGCCTTTTGCCCGCCAATTGGTAGTTTTCTGCCAACTTGGCCAAATCCCCTATTTTAGAATTTAACTCTATCCTTCCTTTAATGTACTGTGATACGTTCTCTGGCATAACATCTATAAAATGCTCCATTAAAATTAAGTTCCTGAGAGCCTCGTATGTTTCGGCTTTCGCCGAGCGAATCCATCTATCAAACAATCGAATTTGATCATTCACAAATTCAGTGAGCGGTTGGTTGTGAGTAGGCCTAAGGTTACGATAAACTATGCGGTGAGCTTCAGGAGTAATTTCATAGGCCCGCAAAATACATTCCCTGACTTTATCATATTCGAAACACTCGTCGTCAGGCATGTTTATAAAAATATCTTGTGCTTTACCCCTAAGTCTTCCCTGTAGGATTTTCACCCACTCTTCCTTTGGCCAGTTCATGGACGTGGCCACTCTCTGAAAATGGTTGAAAAACCTTTCAGGGTCAGACTCGGAAAATTCAGGCAAATTATGCTTTTTCTCATAATGCCTGGGGTTTGAATCCCCGGCAGGTGGAGTTCCAGTGGCATTCGCTCTAATTTTAGCCTCCTCGGTTTTGAGTCTTTGCTCCTCTAATTTTATTTTTGCTAACTCTAAAGCTAATTCTCTCTCCCTATGAGTTGCACTTTCTGCTTGGCTAGGCTGGCATAAAGGTGTATCACTTGCCAATAGTTCTTCATCAATACAATGTTGTAATATTTCATTCACCAAAGTCCACTTTTTATCTGCGACATTTAATTCTAGGCCAAATTCCTGGCCTAACAATACTAAATTAGACTTTTTAAGTTTCTTTATCTCTACCATTGAAGGCTCCCTTGCCAGTTTCTGCATTTCAGAAGACATCACTAATAATTTTAGCTCCCAGCCAAAGAAAAAATTAAAAAATAAAAATTGGAAAAAAAACAAAAATTTGCACGTCCCCTAACACAAGGCCACACTAACCTTAATCGTGAAGGGATCCAGCTGGGTGTCCAGTCAGTGCAAGAATGTCCTTTGCTAGATGAGCTGGACCCTAGGCTAGCACAAAACCGTTCTGCGGAAAACAAAAAAATTTAATTTTGGCACTCAAGAATCTAATTTTTTACACATATAATGTTCCTCCCGGACTGGCCAACCACTTGTTACAACTAATATGAGTGGGGCTTCTATGGGATACTGGTACTATTAAGGGGTAAAGGCAGTTAGAAGACAAGAGTATCAAATATGGGAGAGCTAAAAGGCCCGGCCCCCAAAATAAACTATCCACAGTAGTAATAACTTGCTACAAGACCATATATGTTAGTCTAAGGGTTGATCACTGCGCTCCCACCTTGGAAGAAGAGATACTCTGTAATTCATGTACTTATTTATTAACCCCTTAACAACCCCCCATATACACTCACACCAATAACAATAATAATAATAACTTTACCACACTATCTTACGTTAAAAGCCTTGGTCCACATAGACAGGATACAAGGTTTACACTAATAACAAGCTAGGGTAAAGTACTACTGGATAAGCACTGAAGCTGGATGCAGCTTAGGGTAGTGAGACCATGTGGTACCCTAATACAAAACACAACACTTAGGGTAAACAAAACACTGGCAAATACTAACCCCAGGTCTCACCAATAGTTACTACCAGAGTAGGTTCACTTAGTAATGCCCCGTACTTAGCTTAAGGATACAGGAACTTCAGGTAAGGGAAATAAGTAAGAGGAGAAGGAAGAAGAGTAGGGATACAGCCACGGAGTAGGTCTTATCCGCACGACACCAGCCAGAGAGAAGAGCGAGCTAGCCACCAGCTGCCTCCCTCATGTCGTGGTGCCGGGAGGAGCCTAATTGATCGTGCAGCTAAGCACATTAAAGATCTTCCCCTATGCAACGTATTGTTACTTTATGAATGATTAGAAAGTATTAGTAAGCAAAGTTGGTGCCTATGTTATTATTTAATAATCAACCCCCAGCTCAGTCTTTAAATGCTCTTTGAGAAACAATAATAGTCTTACGTCTGGCAGGGAAGATACAAACAATTGCTATTCGAGATGCCCAACTGTACTACCAGGAAGTTTAATAGCTCAATTTTGACCTCTGGTTTCCACTGGAGAACCCAGGGTCGTAACATCGATGAACTTGAAACCGGCCATTTACTGCAGGTATGTTGACGACATTTTTACACAGGTACCTAATGTCAGACATCTGCAGGAGCTTAAATATATATATATATATATATATATATATATATATATATATATATATATATATATATATATATATATATATATATATATATATATATATATTGTGACGAGAAATGTAGGTGTTAAGGCAATCTTCTCTATGGCTGGTGGAAATGCCAATCACATTAGAAAAAAAGGAGAAAACAAAAATGTTGACTGCTTGGCAGTTGCTTCCTGTGGTAAAGTGAGAGGGAAAAACATGCAAAACAAATCTTATAAATAATGAACTTTAATTTACTTTAAACAAATAGAAACACAATAAAGATAATCTCTTGGCTATGTACAGTGCGGATCAAAAATATACACAAAGACAAAACACAATATAAAATAAAATAATGATTACATTACTCTAGAATAAGCAAGACAAAAATTAGTAAATGGTGCTGAGAATAGTGGGCTGGCTGAAACCTATACTAATATACAGGAAGTATGCTTAGATAGAAACATCAGCTCTAGAGCATGAGAATATTCTGATGCTAACTGCTCGTGCGAGACTATATATAGGTGATATAGATGGTGCTGGAGTCGCGTGAAATCGCTGATTCACCAATGGGGAGAGAGTTGGTTTGAAGTGGTCGTTTGGTGATCGATGACGAAGGTGGTGCGCCGACAGTGAGGGAGGGGGGTAAAGAGTAGGGTAGTGTACTTGTTATAACAATAGATGTGGGGGCTATGGGGTACTGGTAATATTAAGGGGTAAGGGTAGTTAGAAGACAAGAGTATCAAATATGGGAGAGCTAAAAGGCCTGGCCCCCAAAATAAACTATCCACAGTAGTAATAACTTGCTACAAGACCATATATGTTAGTCTAAGGGTTGATCAATGCGCTCCCACACTGGAAGAAGAGATACTCTGTAATTCATGTACTTATTTATTAACCCCTTAACAACCCCCCATATACACTCACACCAATAACAATAATAATAATAACTTTACCACACTATCTTACGTTAAAAGCCTTGGTCCACATAGGCAGGATACAAGGTTACACTAATAACAAGCTAGGGTAAAGTACTACTGGATAAGCACTGAAGCTGGATGCAGCTTAGGGTAGTGAGACCATGTGGTACCCTAATACAAAACACAACACTTAGGGGTAAACAAAACACTGGCAAATACTAACCCCAGGTCTCACCAATATTTACTAACAGAGTAGGTTCACTTAATAATGCCCCGTACTTAACTTAAGGATACAGGAACTTCAGGTAAGGGAAATAAGTAAGAGGAGAAGGGAGAAGAGTAGGGGTGCAGCCACAGAGTAGGTCTTATCCGCACGACACCAGCCAGAGAAGAGAGAGCTCCTCGCGACCACCTGGCCTCCCTCATGTCGTGGTGCCGGAAGGAGCCTAATTGATCGTGCAACTAAGCACATTAAAGATCTTCCCCTATGCAACGTATTGTTACTTTATGAATGATTAGAAAGTATTAGTAAGCAAAGTTGGTGCCTATGTTATTATTTAATAATCAACCCCCAGCTCAGTCTTTAAATGCTCTTTGAGAAACAATAATAGTCTTACGTCTGGCAGGGAAGATACAAACAATTGCCATTCGAGATGCACCTAACTGTACTACTAGGAAGTTTAATAGCTCAATTTTGACCTCTGGTTTCCACTGGAGAACCCAGGGTCGTAACACTCCTCCCCCCTTCAGAGAAAAAAAAATGTGACTACTAGAATAGTAGTCATATTTTTTGTAAGAGTATACAGAGAATAAAAAGAAAAACATATGACAAAAACAAAAAATCAATCAAAAACAATTTCTCTGCAAAAAAAAAAAAATACAAAGGAGTTCTCTGAAAGAAAAAAAAAAAAAAAAAAAAAACATACACAAAAAATAAAAGAACAGGGAAGTAAATAAATTGGACACGGAATATTTAATGTCACAGGAGAACCTAAAAAAAATTAACTAAAGCATGACAGTTGGTAAATGGCTTTCTGTGGCTCAGATGAATCTTATTCAGGCAACCAGGACAGAGCGTCGGCTATCACATTGAGTCTGCCCGGTAGGTGGGTAATGGAAAGATTGAAGTCCTGTAGGTACAACGCCCACCTGAGGATGCGTTTATTCTTACCCTTCATCTGAGTCAGGAAGACTAGTGGATTATGGTCCGTGTACACTTCCACTATATTACCTGTGAGGTAAACTTCGAACTTTTTACATGTTAACACTAGCGCCAACGCCTCTTTTTCTACCACTGAATAATTGCGTTGCGCCTTGTCGAATTTCACAGAGTAATAATATACTGGGTGTTCCACCTGATCATCCCCAGTTTGCAACAACACTGCACCAGCACCCGAGTCAGACGCGTCAACATGAATTTTAAACGGTCGGTCGAACCTTGGACTAGCAAGCACTGGGGCGGAAGCTAAGATCAATTTCAAATTTTTAAATGCCTCTGCACAGTCTGATGACCACTTAAATTTAACGGCTTTCCGCAAGAAGTCTGTGAGAGGAGTGGCAACACTGGAAAAGTTCTGACAAAAACGTCGATAGTACGCACACATACCGATAAATCTTTGAACGTCCTTTTTAGACTTTAGTACTGGATACTCCAGAATGGCATTGATTTTATCTTGCCGAGGTAACACTTTTCCTTGGCCCACTTCATAACCGAGGTACGTCACTGCCTTGGCCAAAATGACACTTTTTAGCATTTAAGGTAAGATTTGCCCTTTTCAAGATGGCAAACAACTGGCGTAACCTAGCTATGTGGTCAGCCCAATTACTGTCAAACAGCACGATATCATCTAAATACGCCTGACAATTTGGCACCTTAGCGAGTAAAGAGTTCATGAGTCTCTGGAACGTGGCAGGGGCATTACGCAAGCCGAACGGTAACACTTGATACTCAAAAACACCCTCGGGTGTCACAAACGCCGTTAGCTGTTTAGCACGTTCAGTGAGTGGGATTTGATAATACCCCCTCGAGAGGTCGAATTTCGAAACGTACTTGGCATTTCCCAACTCGTCGAAGCAGTCCTCGAGGAGGGGCAGCGGATAGGCATCCACAATGGTCACCTTGTTGAGCTGCCGATAGTCGGTGCATAATCGCCAGGAGCCGTCTGGTTTGGGGACCAAAAGGCAGGGCGAGCACCAAGAGCCCTGGTTCGGCCGGATGAGGCCGTGCTGGAGCAAGAAGTCGACCTCCTTCCGTACGATGGCCTTCTTTTCTGGACTCATCCGATAGGGTTGAAGGCGAATGGGAGTGTAGTCCGTCAACTCGACATCATGGCAAATGACATCAGTCTGGGTCGGGACCTCCCCGAACAGACTGGAGAATTCATCAACCAACGACTGCACCTCTTCACGTTGGGCCATCTGCAAATGGGACAGTCCCTCCTCCACAGCATTCACAGAACTACAATTATTGAAAATGAGATTAGTCGGGTCCCCAGAACAATCATCCCCTCTCTCACTGGAAATGGAAACATTGGTTAGTGCAATGGGCCTGGGGCCCTGGAACTTCTTCAGTCGATTTACATGTATGAGCATCACCTGGTTACGTTTGTCAGAGTGCCTCACTTTGTACGTGAGGTCCCCAGTCTTTTCTGTCACAATGTAGGGGCCTTCGTACTTGTGGGACATAGTGTTCCCTAGTCGAGGCTTTAATACCAGGACCGGGTCGCCAGGCTGAAATACCCGTAACTTAGATTTAGCATCGTTACGTTCTTTCATCTTTTCTTGGGCCTTGCCAAGATACTTTAATGCAGCCGCCTTGCAGTCCTTGAGTCTCTGGTGGTGTTCCGCAAAGAAAGCCGAACCTTCGGTTAACGTTACGTTCCCTAACAGATTCTCCTGTAACATTTGCAAGGGTCCACGAACTTTATGGCCAAAGACTAACTCAAAAGGAGAACAGCCCAGTGAACTTTGTAATCCCTCTCTAGCCGCAAACAAAACATACGGTAAATTCTCATCCCAGAAGGTGTGGGAACTCTCGCACGATGTCTTCAACATCTGCTTCAGAGTTAGATGGAAACGTTCAATTACCCCCTGACTCTGTGGATGGTATGGGCTGGAAACCTTATGAGTTATTCCATGTTCCTTACAAAATTGCTCGAAAACATCAGACTTAAAATTAGTACCATTGTCAGTTTGCACGACCCGAGGCATTCCAAAAGTGGAAAAAAATTGCAACATACGAGCAACAACAGTTTTTGCTCGGATGTTCCTTACAGCAAAAGCCTCTGGGTAACGAGTAGTGATACACATCATCGTGATTAGGTAAATATTACCAGACTTAGTTCTAGGTAATGGTCCAACACAGTCCATTACCACATGAGAAAATGGTTCCTCTGGCACGACAATAGGCCTTAGAGGAGCTTTAGGTGGAGTCTGGTTTGGTTTCCCAACCAGTTGACAAACAACACACGCATTACAAAATTTTGCCACATCGCTTTTCAGCTTGGGCCAGAAAAAATACTTTAAAATTTTGTGATACGTAATATTAATACCTTGATGTCCCCCCATAGGATCATCATGAGCAGCTGCCAAAACTCTTTCTCTATAGCAGGTCGGCAACATAACCTGGTGGACTACCTCCCACTCATTTGACAAGGGAGCACTCTGTGGTCTCCATTTTCTCATCAAAATCCGATCATTGTAGTAGTACCCAGTTGCTGCGTCTACAATTTCCTCCATAGAGACAGCTGTCTCATGACAATCTGCAAGAGTGGGGTCAGCTTTCTGTAACTCACTCAAGGAGGCATCTAGGCCTTGGTCAGATGCCATTGGCCGAGGCTCAACAGTGTTCTCCTCCACCTCCCCACTACTCTCTGTAGATGGTGGTGGCAGGCACTCCACAATGTCCTCGGCCACGTCATCGAGTCGGGCCATGAATGTGTCCGCGAGGTCCACTTGGTTTTCACCACTCGGAAAGCTCCTCGTGACCTCGGGATTTACCACCTTGGCAAGCACAGGGCTGCCCTTACATTTAAGTCCCATAGACCTGGTCACCGCGCACGCAGGGTACACAACATTATCCTCTGCGGCGGGTGGATCCAGGCAAACCTTAGGGGTAGGCAACATAATAGGCAGTCTGGAGTCCCCTACCTTATCCCCTGCTAAATCATTACCAACTATTACATCAACATTAGGGAAAGGTAGGTATGAAGTGACTCCGACTGTACAAACACCCTTGTGGAAATCAGATTCCAGGGTAACCTTATGGAGGGGTACTGCCCGAGTATCACTAGTGACACCCTCGACCAGTACCACCTCTCCAGTGTCGAGAGTGTTGGCACCTTGCAACGCACTCTCTAAAATTAAAGTCTGGATGGCACCGGTGTCTCGGAAGATCACCACGTCCTTCCAGGAAGAACCCTCAGACAAAAGTAGTCTCCCTTTCGATAAGAATGGGGTAAGCAAGTCCAACCACTGTGGGTTGGAGGTCTTACTCCCTAACCCTTCTGAAAGCCTCAAGCCCTGTGTCACAACTAGAGCATTGGGTCTTTTTTCAGGGTGCAGTTGCCAACAGCGGCTAATAGTGTGGTTTGGACGATTACAGTGACCACAAAAACGTCGGGGAGAAGAGACATTACTAACAGAATTACCCTTCGGTTCACCCTTAGGGGCCGTGGGGCTAGACACTTTAACAGGGTTAGTTATGTCTGAAACAGAAGGTGCATTAGGTAAAGGGTTAGAATGAGCTGGTCTGGACTGGCTGTGGGTATAAGGTTTGCTACTCTGTGGGGTATAATTATTTTTATTGGGCCTTTTGCCCGCCAATTGGTAGTTTTCTGCCAACTTGGCCAAATCCCCTATTTTAGAATTTAACTCTATCCTTCCTTTAATGTACTGTGAAACATTCTCTGGCATAATATCTATAAAATGCTCCATTAAAATTAAGTTCCTGAGAGCCTCGTATGTTTCGGCTTTCGCCGAGCGAATCCATCTATCAAACAATCGAATTTGATCATTCACAAATTCAGTGAGCGGTTGGTTGTGAGTAGGCCTAAGGTTACGATAAACTTGGCGGTGAGCTTCAGGAGTAATTTCATATGCCCGCAAAATACATTCCCTGACTTTATCATATTCGAAACACTCGTCGTCAGGCATGTTTATAAAAATATCTTGTGCTTTACCCCTAAGTCTTCCCTGTAGGATTTTCACCCACTCTTACTTTGGCCAGTTCATGGACGTGGCCAATCTCTGAAAATGGTTGAAAAACCTTTCAGGGTCAGACTCGGAAAATTCAGGCAAATTATGCTTTTTCTCATAATGCCTGGGGTTTGAATCCCCGGCAGGTGGAGTTCCAGTGGCATTCGCTCTAATTTTAGCCTCCTCGGTTTTGAGTCTTTGCTCCTCTAATTTTATTTTTGCTAACTCTAAAGCCAATTCTCTCTCCCTATGAGTTGCACTTTCTGCTTGGCTAGGCTGGCATAAAGGTGTATCACTTGCCAATAGTTCTTCATCAATACAATGTTGTAATATTTCATTCACCAACGTCCACTTTTTATCTGCGACATTTAATTCTAGGCCAAATTCCTGGCCTAACAATACTAAATTAGACTTTTTAAGTTTGTTTATCTCTACCACTGAAGGCTCCCTTGCCAGTTTCTGCATTTCAGAAGACATCACTAATAATTTTAGCTCCCAGCCAAAGAAAAAATTAAAAAATAAAAATTGGAAAAAAAACAAAAATTTGCACGGCCCCTAACACAAGGCCACACTAACCTTAATCGTGAAGGGATCCAGCTGGGTGTCCAGCCAGTGCAAGAATGTCCTTTGCTAGATGAGCTGGACCCTAGGCTAGCACACAACCGTTCTGCGGAAAACAAAAAATTTTAATTTTGGCACTCAAGAATCAAATTTTTTACACTTATAATGTTCCTCCCGGACTGGCCAACCACTTGTTATAACAATAGATGTGGGGGCTATGGGGTACTGGTAATATTAAGGGGTAAGGGTAGTTAGAAGACAAGAGTATCAAATATGGGAGAGCTAAAAGGCCCGGCCCCCAAAATAAACTATCCACAGTAGTAATAACTTGCTACAAGACCATATATGTTAGTCTAAGGGTTGATCAATGCGCTCCCACACTGGAAGAAGAGATACTCTGTAATTCATGTACTTATTTATTAACCCCTTAACAACCCCCCATATACACTCACACCAATAACAATAATAATAATAACTTTACCACACTATCTTACGTTAAAAGCCTTGGTCCACATAGGCAGGATACAAGGTTACACTAATAACAAGCTAGGGTAAAGTACTACTGGATAAGCACTGAAGCTGGATGCAGCTTAGGGTAGTGAGACCATGTGGTACCCTAATACAAAACACAACACTTAGGGGTAAACAAAACACTGGCAAATACTAACCCCAGGTCTCACCAATATTTACTACCAGAGTAGGTTCACTTAATAATGCCCCATACTTAACTTAAGGATACAGGAACTTCAGGTAAGGGAAATAAGTAAGAGGAGAAGGGAGAAGAGTAGGGGTGCAGCCACAGAGCAGGTCTTATCCGCACGACACCAGCCAGAGAAGAGAGAGCTCCTCGCGACCACCTGGCCTCCCTCATGTCGTGGTGCCGGAAGGAGCCTAATTGATCGTGCAGCTAAGCACATTAAAGATCTTCCCCTATGCAACGTATTGTTACTTTATGAATGATTAGAAAGTATTAGTAAGCAAAGTTGGTGCCTATGTTATTATTTAATAATCAACCCCCAGCTCAGTCTTTAAATGCTCTTTGAGAAACAATAATAGTCTTACGTCTGGCAGGGAAGATACAAACAATTGCCATTCGAGATGCACCTAACTGTACTACTAGGAAGTTTAATAGCTCAATTTTGACCTCTGGTTTCCACTGGAGAACCCAAGGTCGTAACAGTACCCCCTGAGAGACTTCTGTTATTCCACTGATATATTCTTGAATGTGGTACCTTGATGTTGCAGACGTATAGAAGTAACGTGATGTAGGAAGCAGCAGGTTAAAATCTCTCTTTTATAGAGATTACTGTCACAATATATACATATGATGTTTAGTTTATATAACTGCCTATTCATCTTTTGGCTTATAAGTGTAATATTAAATAAACAATGTACATAGTTACTAAAATATTAATAAAAAACATCATGATCAAAATTAATCCATCAGCAAAAAAAAAAAACAGTTTTCTGTTTGCTGACATTAAAAGTGAGCTGAATGTGTTGACACGTTATCTATGTGTTAGTTTAGTTAATTATTCATTGTTTCTGAACATTGAGGCGTTATTTGTATGGGACGTGTACTAAACAAAGTTATGTGAAGGAATCTGTACTCTGTATTATATACGTACAGAATATATGTCTGTTTCTCTCTCTCTCTCTCTCTCTCTCTCTCTCTCTCTCTCTCTCTCTCTCTCTCTCTCTCTCTCTCTCTCTCTCTCTCTCTCTCTCTCTCTCTCTCTCTCTCTTTTGGATCTATTTTAACTTAATTTGCATTGTTAAAAAAAGATTCAGAATATCAATATTAAGGTTTTATGCACCAATTAGGGTTTTATTTTAATAATACACTATGGATATTTTAAAAATTTAGCCTTCTTATGGGACCCAGAGTCTTACAAAATCAAAATCTTATAGAATCACTTCAAATGAAATCCAGAGTTTTTTTGAATGAATGCACTAATTGTACTTAGGTATATGTATTTCGTGCTAGTATTTGATCAAAGTGAAATAGCACTATGAAAATGTCACAATAGTGGACCAGCTTTTATATATAATTTTAGTTGAGTATGCCTTAGGGAAATATTACAAAGCCTTGACAGTTTATACACAATGAATAAATTTTGTTAGTTCAACATTTACGTTTTCTTTTGCCTGAATTTGTTTGCCTTCGCTGGTTTCTGTCAGGCAGATGTAGTATTGATCAACATAATGCGTCACTATCTCCCTGCTTTAAACAGAAGAGTGTCGTGTGTTATGACCCTTGACCTCTGGGAATGGTTCCTCTGTTTATGCAGTTGTAAACAATATATAATAATTCAGGCTTACCTACTAAAAGTGTCTAGAGTAAATAACTCAACTGCTTACTCAACAAAGCAATATACTTAAAATAAGGGTAACAAAGAATATACAAACATATAAATGGAAATACAGGCAGGCACAAATATTAATGCACCTGAATACAATAACACAATATCATTATATAAGCACTGATCACTATTTTAAAACTTAAATGGATAGATGGGTATGCAAATAATGGTCTAACCAGGCACTTAGCTATGTTACTAAACAATAAACAAGTACCACAGACTTATCTCACAACATGTCTACGCCAGCCAGCTCCACCCACGCGACTGGCGTTGCTGGAGCATGCACAGCATGGTGTCTACAAGTTACCAACTAAAACCCACATGAAACCTCTAGATACTCTGCTATCAGAGAGTAATAATTAAGTACATAATTATAACTAAACTTATATGCCTATAACACTGCTAAGGTGTAAATAAGATATTAAGTACAATCAATAAACAGGAATAAGTACAGAGGGTGAATCGGTGACGCTAGCTTGATACACTGCACGCATTACTGGAACATCCCAAATATGGTCATCCCCCCATGAGACACCAGGGTCTCCCTCCACAGGAATGAACATGTAATAGCATTAACAAAATATTAAATACAGGTACACTACAGCATGCTACATTTAAATCAAACATATATATACTGGAACGCAACTGGATACAATGTTTTATTTAAATAACTGAGGAAAGAAATAATGGACATACATATTTATCATGATAATGTTAGAATCAAATATATGGATTCGTAACATCGTGTCACAAAGTCCCACAGTATCGCTAGTAGCATAGACCTTCCCATAAATGATCAAAAAAGACACCTTTTTCTTGTTACGACCCTCTCGGGACGCAACGGGGTTCTCACTCTGATGTTGTTAGAGTCAGATATAGATATCCGTTCCCAAGCCAGTAGAGGCTATCAAGGGATGAGATCCGTGATGCAAGTAACTTAAAGGGAGTAGGGAAAGAAAGCTAAGAACTTAATATTATAATTTTCACCATCACCGATTAAATATATAAAATAAAAGAGTGCACAAGGGGGAGGGGTATTAACACTTTACAAGGGGATTAATCCACAATCGATGTCTTCTGCTGAAGACGCTGGTGCCATAACTCTCGGTGCCGAATCCTTGGTGCTTTCTTCGTGGCCTCACAATTAATTCTCCAAAGAAGTTGAGCCTACCCTGGCCACAGGTCAGCCAAAACACGGGTCCACTGGGGGCACCGCTGTGGAGGCCGTCAACCACACGTCCAGCTGGTCTGCTGGCAGGTTCTGAGCCCACAAGGCTGGTACGGCCACTCCACGGAGGATAAAAGGGGAACGCCCTAGACAGGAGCTTCGTGTGACACCACAAGTCACTCTCCTGTCTTCAGTACCCCAGTGGATGATCGTCTCCAACAGTCGGTCCCGGGTAAATCCTTTTACTGCCACTCCACTGGCAGGCTAACACACCACAGTGTTCTTCCGGGAGGGACGACGTCACAACAGCTGCAGCAAGGTTCAAGGTATGGAGACTGGCTGCCTCGGGTAGACTGACTCGACTCCCATCACAGTAGTCCCAGGTCGGCTCTGTAAGCAGACACGTCATCAATAACTGGGACACTAAAACACCTCACTTACGGGCTCGGGCACAAACACCTGACGTATCCAGTCCATAGATGGCGCTGTCGTCGGAGCACCACCTCACCAGAGGTCAGTGGCGGCGGTGTAGAGTGCTGAACGGGACTGGAAACTGGTCCTTGCGGCTGGTACACCTTGTCCTCACCAGGTGTCGTCGTCCGTTTGGCGGGGGTTTCGGGAGCTGACCCACAGATGGCGTGGTCGTTACTACTCCGTGCTCGGACGCTGGATCCGGGTTCGTAACAGGCCTCAACAAGTTATGTCTAGGGTAAAGTGAGTCTAGGAAAAATCCACCAGTTTACTGGAGCGAACTTAAATACATGACACCGCTCTATATACTAAACATATGCAAACTGATAACTGAATTAACATAAACATAAGTCCAGCAGCTAGTTGTCGCTAGGCCACAATCACCTAACAACAAGGGGTACACTAGTCAACTCAAGACTGGCTATAAAGTCATGAACACGGTGGGTAGTGACGTATAACACCAGAGTGGGGAAAAGTCTCTGTATGGACATCAATATCACCAAAGTCCTCTCCTGCCTTCAGAAAAACCCCTCGGGATTGACAAATGACAGAGTCTAAACTTGCCTTCAAAAACCTAAATCCCAACTGGACTAACGAATAGCAAAGTCTAGACTCTTCGTAAATTCGACCGAGTCTACAATGGCTGGAAAAATGACAAAGTTAATTAAGTGTTGCTCTTACGTCCAACAGATGGCACTGTTTATCAATAAAAAAAACATGTTTTTTTTCCGTCACAGACGTGTCATTAATATAATATGTATATGAAATCCCGCTCTGATGCGAATGGAACATTGTGTGAAAATTTCAAAGCAATCGGTGAAGAACTTTCGAAGATTAGCTGATTTTGAACAAACGAACATTTACATCTTATTTATATATATATATATATATATATATATATATATATATATATATATATATATATATATATATATATATATATATATATATATATATATATATTAGTATATTTTGGTAGCAGTCTTTCTTGTAAACATATATTATTAAATATGACCGAAAAAGTAAGATTAATAATTCTAACACGAATTTTCTCAATATTTCTTATGTTTTTTTCACTGTCGATGGTAATTGAAAAATCAATTCTCCAAAATTCATTTTTATTTCTAGTCTGACGCGACACTGGAACGCGTTTCGTAATAACTTATTACATTTTCAAAGACTTTAGTTTACACAAACACAACTATAACCTGCAAACACTAAACAGAGTCCTACTATGCTATAATTTAAATGGCTTTCATTTTATATACCTGCATTTGGGTGAGGTGATATGTTACAACAGTTTTGGATGAGGTGAAAACACAAGACAGAACACAAAGTGTTCTATTTGGAACATTTTGGATGTGGGGCTACATGGTTGCTTCCATGTAGCCCCACGTCTCCATATTATTAGAATGGTAAAGGGTTAGGATTAAACAATTCGGTAATTACCAGATCCTCAACAGGAGCGGCTGCATCCTGTACACATCCAACAGGTCTGGAACTCTGCAACCAACCAGACTTGGTCCGTAGAAGTCTTCCTACACAATTAACGTTTTTTTTCAAGTCTGTGTTTTACATATGTAAGATACTGTTTTTTAAAGATGTGGTTATATTTTGTTTCTTTTTAATGCCAGAGTTGTTTGCATGACCAAACTTACTTAATAAGAGTTGCAGTCCCAATAAATAAGTTACACATATTTTGTTACACTTTGTCTTATGCTACAATGTTATTTTTATTAAATATTTTACGGTGTTATTGTTGTAAATGCCATCCACGCCTATTTCCCCTATATATGTTTTTTTTTTTAAATCTGTTAAATACTTATGTAATATTAAATTCAAAACTGCTAGAATACACAAATGTTTTTCATAACATTATATGCGCTTTGTATGACAAATATAGTCAATATAAATCTATTCATATTTTACTTATTATTTTAAATAACTATAGGTTTGCAAGAGCGTGATCTGGGGGGGCCGGAATTCAGATGGTGTGGGGGAAGGTGGGGGCAGAGTGAGAGGGGGTAACTGATTAAAGTTCCACCCAAGTTCTTCTGAGGGATACACACAGAAATTACAGTAGTGTGATGCATCAAATGAACAAATCCACAAGGGCCGTGATGAGGATTCGAATTTACGCCCAGGATGATACCAGACGCTTCCTTAGTCGACTAGGCCATGATAAGGTAAAAGAATTGTAACCGGGAGTTCCACTGACCTCACACGGATCCTGCAGTCTCTCCGAGACAAACCAGAGTTTTACACAATTTCCTCATGCACTAGGGCTCTGCGAACAAGCTGTTCTACCTCTTCGCCCTCACTTCAATACACACAGAAATCCCAATATTGTGATGCATCATATGAACAAATCCACAAGGGCCGTGATGAGGGTTCGAACTTATGCCCGGGATGATCCCAGACGCTTCCTTAGTAGACTAGGCCACGACAATTCGGTAAAAGAATTGGCACCAGGATTTCTTTTTACCATGTCCTGGCCTAGTCGACTAAGGCAGCATATGGGATCATCCCGGGCTTAAGCTCGAACCCTCATCACAACCTGTGTGAATATGTTCTAGTTAGAACAAATTTAGTGAGTTTATTCGTGTTGGACTATTGCTGGCATGGAGCTACGATTTTTTTATTTTACAATGATGTTAGCTTTATCTAGCCGCGAATTTTATTTCACAATGATGTTAGCTTTGGGGGAATTATTTTCAATATATCAGACATTCTATTTTTGAACAGATGGATGGATTATATACAGTCCATTACGATTTCGCACTAAAAAGCTCGCCAGAGAAAATGGATTCTTTCTTTTAGCTATAGAAAACACGAGTCTATGACGGGGTTAACTTCAATACCTAGTTTCAAGTTGATTCCCCTGTAACATCTCCAGATTGTACCCTCCTTGGAACCCCACCTAAACTCCCAGCTTAACACCATTTATCAAGCTCATTTTGAGCCTCACTGAACACACCAGCCCTAATGTTAAAGTGTCTTATTTAAAACGGAAGAAAACAAGTTATTACAAGAAAACAAGTTGTAAGTTATTTATTTAATAATTAATAATGCTAAACTACGGCTGCCACCACCCCCTGTCTGTTGACTGAATGTGCCTGTTTTTATTGACCTCCCAGGGCGGACAAAGACCAATAATTACTCCCGGAGGACTTAGAAAACTTGGAAATTACTGCTTGGGAATTATTTATTGATTTTCTTCAATACTAATTGCGGATCAGGAGGCGTCTTTTAATTATCATTAAATATAGGAAAAAACAGAGAACTTCCAAACACAACATGAAAATGAGAAATCTAATAGCTCAGACTAAAATAAGGGGAAATGAGTTAAACCTCCAAATAATCAACAATGAAACTTTATTCAATTAAATGACACAAAATATATTCTAACTCTTAATACATCCTATGAGGCAATTCAATGGGTGTAATTGCTGACACACACAATCACGTCAGCACATTACCTTTCCCTGCAATTATCAGCCACAGGTGTTGACGGCTTCCCCCAGGTCCCCCGGACCCGTCCAAGTCACCCCCTCAAGACACACTGACTAAATTTTCACTTGACTCCTCCCAGGAGGCCTATGGTATTCCCAATGAGCTTGGCTCTGGGCTAGGAGGACAAATCAATTCAAACCAAAACCCGATGCTCTGATTCCTTGGCCAATGGGTGCCAGGCATATCCCTAAGTCTGCCTCTCAGACTTAGTCCAATAACTTGAGCCCCAGGGCCTAATACCCTGGCACCACTAACCAATGAAACAAAAGCCCTTGTACTTGGCCAATGAAATGCCTGACAACTGCCCGGAGGCAATCTTCTCACAGAATCTTGAAAATAAGCAGTTACAACCAGATTCATGCGAACAAGCCTCGTATGACCAGCCACCCAAGAGAATTTTGAGAATATGGTTTTATGGGAACTGAGTTTTATAAGCCCAAACTTGTCCATGGCTCTAGAGGAGACAAGGGAGAAGGAAAAAAGGTGGGGGGGGGGGGAAGAGAGGGAAAATTAGGGGCGGGGGAAGTGGGCAGGGGTAGAGCCAAGAGAGTGGGGCTGCCAAGCCGCCAGCGGCCTCTTCACTTGGACAAATGGGTGGATTAGGGGGGGGGGGGGGGTGGCGAGGGAAACCCAGGACTGCTTCAAGCAGGACGTTACATCCCCACTTACATATAAAATGTGTTTCTTGCATTTATTTTATATTAAACAGAGTACTTCAAGCACATTTACCTTAGGGAATACACTAAGGGATTTATGTTAGTACTTGCTGTACCCGGCCACGCGTTGCTGTAGCTCAGGGCTCAGCAACGCATGTGCATTACTGAGCCGAGCCTGGGGGGAGGGAACCCGGTAGCCTGGTGAATAGCACGCAGGACTTGTAATTCTGTAGCGCGGGTTCGATTCCCGCACCAGGCAGAAACAATTCGGCAGAGTTTTTCTTTCACCCTGAATGCCCCTATTACATAGCAGTAAATAGGTACCTGGAAGTTAGTCAGCTGTCACGGGCTGCTTCCTGGGGTGTGTGTGTGGTGTGGAGGAAAAAAAGTAGGTAGTAAACAGTTGATTAACAGTTGAGAGGCGGGCCGAAAGAACAAAGCTCAACCCCCGCAAACACAACTAGGTGAATACAACTAGGTTAATATAGCAACCTTCCCCTGTCCCCCAGTCCTTCCCACTATTCCCCTCTCTCCCCATCCTCTCGTCCTTACCATTTTCCCCCTCCCCGTCCCCTTGTCTTCCCCACCATTCTCAACACCACCGTCACCTTGTCCTCCCTGCCAGCTCCCACTCCCTCATCCCCTCGCCCTCAGTACCATTCCCCCTTCCCCTGTCTCCTCTTCGTCCCCACCATCCCCCTGTCCTCTTGTCCTCCACACCATCCCCCTGTCCTCTTGTCCTCCACACCATCCCCCTGTCCTCTTGTCCTCCACACCATCCCCCTGTCCTCTTGTCCTCCACACCATCCCCCTGTCCTCTTGTCCTCCACATCATTCTCCATTCCCCCGTCCACTCGTCCCCACCATCCCCAACGCCCCCGTCCCCTCGTTCACCCCACCATCCTCCACTCCCTTCCCATCGTCCTCCCCACTCCCTCCCCCTCGTCCACTCCCTCCTTCTCTCGTCTGATGCATTCCCAAATGATCTGATGTTCACATCAGAAAATTTGGAACATCAAATGATCTGAACTTTCCATCACTGAAAAATATAAACAGTTAAAAATACAAAATGAAAAAATAAACAAATAAACTATACTCACGAAATGAATGGTATGGTAAACAACACAGCTCAATTCCAATGCAATGTCACACAAAATAATTAAATCAAAAGGAAAATAAATCAAAATCTATGAAAATTCAATTTATCAATGCAATGGGAAACATTGAAATGGAATCGTAACATATTTTGTATAGCACGTGTGTTGCTCTTATGTGTAACAGATTATCTTGAGATGATTTCGGAGCTTTAGTGTCCCCGCGGCCCGGTCCTCGACCAGGCCTCCACCCCCCAGGAAGCAGCCCGTGACAGCTGACTAACTCCCAGGTACCTATTTACTGCTAGGTAACAGGGGCATTCAGGGTGAAAGAAATTTTGCCCATTTGTTTCTGCCTCGTGCGGGAATCGAACCCGCGCCACAGAATTATGAATCCTGCGCGCTATCCACCAGGCTACGGGGCCCCTTCCTCAGACAAACAGATGGCGCTGTTTAAAAAAAAAAACATGATTTTTTCCTGACACAAGTGTAGCATCTGTACTTATACTCACGAAATGGACAGTATAGTAAACAACACAGCTCAATTCCAGCGCAATGTCACACAAAATTATTTAATCAAAATGAAAATATATCAAAATCTATGAAAATTCAATTTATCAATGCAATCGGAAACATTGAAATGGAATAGTAACATATTTAGTACAGCGAATATTGCTCTTACATGAAACAGATGGCGCTGTTTAAAAAAAAAAAAATGTTTTTTACCTGTCACAGATGTGGCATCTTTATAGTAGGTATATAGAAACACACGCGTATTCGAATGAAAAGTTGTGTCAAAATTTCAAAGCAATTGGTGAAAAAAATTTGGAGATACAGCGTGTGTTGCTCTTACATCCAACAGATGGCGCTGTTTTTCAAAAAATCATGTTTTTCCTGTCACAGGTGAGGCATATATATATGTCGTAGGTTTATAAAAACACTCGCATATTCGAATGCAACGTTGTGTCAAAATTTCATAGCAATCGGTAAAGAGGTTTCAAAGATTTCCCTCACATGAAAAACACAGTTTACGAAAAAAAAGTTTTTTTTCCAGTCTGAGACGTGACATCCATATAGTATATATATATATAAACCCGCTCGGATGCGAATGGAACGTTGTGTGAAAATTTTAAAACAATCGGTGAAGAACTTTTGGAGATTAGCGATTTTGAACAAACGAGCATTTCCATTTTTATTTATATAGAATAGGAAGTAAACTGGGGCCCCTGATTCAAAATATATACACAGGAATTATCGATAGTACATTCATCCCATCAAAACACAGTTTTGCTCAGTGAAGTCATTTAGAGCTATTTTAAACCCTTAATATCAGACTCTCACATGCATACCCAGTTTTATCGATTGCCTGCTACGCCCATGAACCTCACAGTATCATATACTCTCAAGATCAGGCATGTCCATGGCTATATGTTCCACTTATTCTCAATGACAGGGGTGACCTCCCCCCCCCCCCCCCCCCAACCCTTAAGAGAGCAAATGGCAAAGAGTACCCATCTTCTAGCCATGTCATACCCGCGACAAAATGCTCATTCCTTCAGGACCTCGATCCCAGCCACCGGATTAGTGCAAAGCTAATGTACAGCCTGGGGCTATAAATAAATGTTACAGAAAACAGGACTTCAGAGTGAGGGCAACCTATACTATTCAGTTATGCTTCTCGATCTCTTTCGCTTTTTTTAAACCCAATACACATTCATTTCCAAGTCAAACATACATGACATACAACATCTCTCTTGCAACGCACAATTTCACTATGCAACACGCGATCCTGCCATGTCAGACAAGCCCCCAGAACACAAAACAATCTCAACGTATACCCTAACTCAACATCTAAAATTTGTTTTCGAAATTTGGAATGCCATTTTCTGCAATTTGTTTCCTTCCCCCTACTTGAGCCAGGGTGTGCAGTGTACCTAGCACATCTCAATTGTCTGAGCCAGGGTGCACGGTGTACCTAGCACATCTCAGTTGTGTGAGCCAGGATGTGCAATGTACCCAATAATATACTCTGAGGAGTAGCGTCTCAAAGATATCAACATTTTCTATGTATAGGTTGGCTAGGGTGGCATCGTGGACTCGAGGGTTTTCCGTAATCCACATGTTGTATCATGTTGCAAATCAAGAGTTTGATATGCTGAGTATTGATTTGCAATAACGTCTCGCCAAAAACATTTTGCTTTGCGTGATCAACCAGCATGATCTCGCCACACAAATGGGCAGCTGGGTGAGAACGTCCCATCAATTATAAACTATATGAAAACAACCGATTCTATACAGTTAATAAAGTTCCGTAGTACTGAGCTTGCTAATAAAGGTAATTATAAGGAGGAAGCACTAAGCAAAGACGAATATATAGCACATGGAAGAGATGAGGCTAAGGATTTAGGATAACTTGCAGGAAAGGAATGGTGCCCAATCATCATTTCGACGGTCGGTGATTGAACGTGATTGAAGTGATTGAAGAATGGAGACTGTTGCTCTTCCGTCCAGTCCAAGTGGTTGAGCTGCGGATAAATATAAATTTCCATATGTTTAAAGAATTATGAAAAATACAGTTTGCCACAAACGCCGATGACAATAATTATTATCCTATAGAGTCACAGAATATTATAGAGTCACAGAGTATTATAGAGTCACAGAACAGGAAGTCGAGAATCCAATACGGCTGACTGCCCCAGGAGCTTCATAAAACACATGATAATGGACCACAGAGCACATCACCTCACAGACACTCACCACGTTCAATATCCAGATCGTATGAACTTCGTGGGCGTCACTAAACCAGTATGTCTGAAGCCTCAGCTCACACTGTCTTGCTTGGAGCCTCAGCTCTCACTGTTTTGCCTGGAGCCTCAGCTCTCACGGTCTTGCCTGGCGCCTCAGCTCACACTGTCTTGCCTGGAGTCTCAGCTCTCACTGTTTTGCCTGGAGCCTCAGTTCTCACAGTCTTGCATGAAGCCTCAGCTCTCACAGTCTTGCCTGGAGCCTCAACTCACACAGTCTTGCCTGGAGCCTCAACCCACACTGTCTTGTCTGGATCCTCAGCTCACACTGTCTTGCTTGGTGCCTCAGCTCTCACTGTCTTGCCTGGAGCCTCAGCTCACACAGTCTTGCCTGGAGCCTCAGCTCCACTGCCTTTGGATTTATGCCTGAGCTCAGTACACAACACTGTTTTGCTGAGTACTTCGCACATATAGAAGCTTCCCCGCAAACAGTCTTCATCGACCTAGCAGCAGCTTTTGATACAACAGAGAAATCATATTGGAACAGCATGCCGAGTTGGGAATACAAGGAAAATTACTGAAATGGATAGAGGGCTATTTGTCTAATCGAACAGTCTAATCGAACATATGTTTTGTTTAATGGTGTTAAAAGCACAGAGAGCAAACACTTTGAACTGGGAACTCCGCAAGGAGGGATCCTCAGCCCCTTGTTGTTCAACGTTCTGATGCATAAACTTATTAAAGATCTTCCAACTAATAATGAAGACACTGTCATTTGTTATGCTGATGATATATGTTTACAGGCTGCCTCCGAGCCTAGAATGCAAGTTCTGCTTGATGCCTTTGCTACTAGAGCTGAGGAATGTGGCCTCCTTATCTCTGTACAGAAAACTCGTGCCCTCATTCCATTTGGTATTCCACCACCCAATTATCATATAGATGGGCGAGCACTTGAGAACAGCGAGTCTTACAGATACCTTGTTGTCCCCATTAGCGACCCTGGGTACCTTTCTTCTCTCAAGAGGAGACTGTGGGAGAGATTAAAGCCCTTGCGGGTCCTTGTTGGTGTCAATCATGGAATTAACGTGAGACTTGCTAAAATGTTTTATGTATCATTTATACGCTCTGTGATTGACTACAATGTTCTACATCTCACACTGTATACTGACAAAGAGCTAAAATCTCTTGAAACCTTGCAAAATGAAGCTATGCGTCTCATCCTTGGGGCTCCAAAGTCCACGAGAATAGTTAATATAGGAGCAGAGTTAAAATTACTTACCATAAGTGAGAGAATTTTGTCTATTAGCACAGTTTTCGGCGTGAAGGCATTGAGTAGATCTAGACAACACATGAAGTTTCAAGCTAAACTTTCTAATATGCTGCACTCACCTGAGGTCTATAGAAGAAGAACGAAATCTGATTATGTATTTTGGTTCTACAAGGTAGCCAATTCCATCAAAATATTAAATATGTACCCAACTCAATTGATGATCATTCAACCAATTACTCCTAGGGATAATTGGGATATATCAGTTGATTTTGTAAATGCGCCCAAGAAAGATATTGTTCATTCTACATTATTAAAACAGTTAACACTGAAAAGCATCACTGAAAGTACTCAGAATATGGGTAATAATGTGTATCAGTGCTATACCGACGGCTATGTAGAAGAAGGTGGACGATGTACCGGATGTGCATGCAATATATTTGAACAATCTTCTCTCGTACATACAGCAATGAAGCGCGTCAATGACTGGGCAAGTACAACTCAAACCGAACTTGCAGCCATATATACCTTGCCACTGAATTTTTAAAAGACAAAGGCAGTGGACTTATATACTGTGACTCGCAGAGTGCACTCCTGGCACTGAAGGCACATAGTAGTGACACCCAGAAAATAGTCAGTGATATTCGAATGAATGTTTTAGCTGCTAGAGAAAACAGATTTGAAATTAAATTCCTATGGATGCCATCACATGTTGGCATCTCATGGCATGACACTGATGATATGCTTGCAAAGACAGCCTGTAGAAAACCAGTGGTAGAAATTGATATGGGTGTTTCATCAGCAGTGACAAAGAGAATACTTAAATAAATATCTAATGAAGATCTCACCGACCTAACAAATTCACAAAGACCAGAAAGTTGTAGCATTAAATATTATGATAGATATCGTGAGGAGACATTCATATATGGGACTAATAGAACAAGAACCCGGCAATGTGATGTTATAGTGGCCAGAATACGCCTGGGATATAGACGTATCTGGCAGCTTTCTCAAAACCTAAATGTCGAGTAAATAATGTGTCAACTTTGTGAAAGAGAAAACATGCACTCTCTTGAACATTATATTGTAGAATGTCCCATATTGACTGACTTTCGCCCTCCTGGGCTAAAGTATGCTGATCTTTGTAATTACTATATGAGTACTGGAACACTTGATATATTGGACTTGTACCCAAGATTAACCATGTAATGTATCAATTATGCAATGTATGTATGTGATGTAACTATATAACCTGAGCTTGTAAAAGCACCTTAATCACCTTCAGTGATTAAGTGCTTAATTGCACAACAGTTTCTCTATCAGCTATCTCACCCTGTCAGAGTAAAAGAGACAAATGTATGTGTATGCATGTGTGTGTGTATATATGTGATGGGAAAGTGTAGGAGTGTAGATGTTCGGCAGTCCTCCTAATGGCTGGTGTCAATGCCTGTCCCATTTACAAAAAAAAAGAGACTGCTTGGCTGTAGTCTGTGGTAGAGTAAGGGAAGACACGCAAAACACATAGTATGAACAATGAAACTTTAATTAACTGGAAAGCAAATTTAAAAACAAAGACAATCCCTTGGCTATGTACAGTGCAAACAAACAAGTCATAAAAATTAAGAACAGGGATAAATTACTCTAGGAATAATATAAAGACAAAATGACATAAACAGGTGCTGAGTATATAGCGCTAGCTGGGAACCACCAACAATAAACAAGACGTGTATCAGTTGGTTGTTCACAGCTTGAGAGCACAAGGATATTCTGACTTCAATGGCTGGTTCAAGCCCAAACATCGACTTAGGTAGAGGGCGCTGAGGTGCAGGTGTGCAGACGGCGGGTCACCAATCAGAAGCAGGCAGGCTTGAATGGTAGTTTGCTGGTTGACGACAGGCGAGCCAGCATGGAGGGAGTGTGGAGTGGGGGTTTAGGGTACGTTTTGTGCTACTGGTAGACATATCTTGAAGGTAGCATCTTATTCTTGTATATGTGTAAGTAACTTTATGTAGGGAAGAGCAGGCTCAATCTCTCTTGAAAGAGATTATCGTCACAGTACGTATATGTGTGTGTGTGTGTATGTATATGTATATGTATAAAGTATATATGGAAGTTGATCAGAATTACATTTCACCTTTGTAAATTCACAATAATGACACTATGTAAAAGACACATCGAACACTTTATGTAGGGCATACGTAAATCTGTGTATCTATGTATTTACGTATGTAGGTTAGCTTATCATTATAAAAACACCGAATCACTTTTTGTGGTTGATTGTTCAATAAACCTATATGTTTAACACATCTATAACCATGTCAATAGAGGACAGAAGAAAATGTATATATGCTGGTTAGCATTGTAAATGTGTGACCACGTCTGTGGTAGAAAATAATAATAAAAAAAACTGTCTTACCTGGAGCCTCAGCTCTCACTGTCTTGCCTGGAGCCTCAGCTCACACAGTCTTACGTGGAGCCTTAGCTCTCACGATCTTGCCTAGAGCTTTAGCTCTCACTGTCTTGCCTGGAGCCTCAGTTCACACTGTCTTGCCTGGAGCCTCAGCTCACACTGTCTTGCATGGAGCATCAACTCACAATGTCTTGCCTGGGGCCTTAGCTCTCACTGTCTTGCATGGAGCATCAACTCTTATTGTTTTGCCTGGAACCTCTACTCACACTGTCTTGCCTGGGGCCTCAGCTCTCACTTTCTTGCCTGCAGCCTAAACTCATACTGTCTTGATTGGACCCTCAGTTTTCACTGTCTTGCCTGGAGCCTCAGCTCACAGTCTTACCTGGAGCCTCAGCTCATAGTCTTACCTGAAGCCTCAGCTCACAGTCTTGCCAGGAACCTTAGCTCGCACTATCCGGTCCGGATCCTCAGCTCACGCTGTCTCTGACCACACAATCTTCTCTCTGGTCTGAGAAGTTACACTCTCCTTCCTGTTATTACTCTCCTTTCTGTGTCCTTCCTTACGCCTCCTCTGGTTACTCACAGGATTCCTTCTCTCGTTCTCTCTCGAGATTTTCTGTTCAGTTCCTTCTGTCAGACTGATTGACGCAGATTAAGCCACCCAAGACGTGGCACGAGTATGAATAGCCATTTAGGTGGTAGATATTTTGCGTAAATGTGCTCTTTTTATGCGTAACATCTTGAAGTGCCTCTGCCACATTGCAACAACGTCTCGCCACAACATTCCACAGTAAGGGCCCGCTCCTACCAATGTTGTTGTTGTTTTAGATTCATCTACTCTGAAAATGTTTCGTGGAACACGGGCTATGGTGAGCTGATAGTGGACTTACCTGGTACCGGATCGGGGCTGTAACTCGCCCTCCTGTCATGTTGTTGTTGTTGTAGATTCAGCTACTCGGAACAAGTGCCTAGTAGCACGGGCTATGGTGAGCCCGTAACTTACCTGGCACAGGAGAGGGGCAAGTAGCACGGGCTATGGTGAGCCCGTAGTGGACTTACCTGGCACAGGAGCGGTGCCTGTGTGTGTGTGTACTTGTTCCAGTCTTTTATACCCCTGGATTCCCTCTGTTACCGTTGGAATATCACACGAAGCTGGTAACTTCTCGGAAAGGGATCAACTCACCAACCTTTGATAGTTATCATGGGTGGGGATTTACTCAGCCCAGGTCATCGCCACAACTGTTACACGTATGTTTTGCCAAACTATAGCACTGCAAGACAATACGATGTGTTTCTTAAGGACCAGAGGTCGTCGGGTGAGGGTGTGCTTTGCACGATGCTCCCGGTGTTGACCCGGCTGTTGGTGTGTCTGGACCAAGAGCGAGGCTGTCCGGCCATTTGCTTGGCGTCATGAAGACCACCCTCCCCTTCCCCCTATCCGCCGTTCGGAGACGATTGGTCTCGAATTCGCTGGCAAGGCTGTCGTACCTGGCTGTGGAAGTGGTCATCCTGGACATGTTCCGGGTGAATGTGGTGGATGTTTGTGGGGTGCAGCTGTTCACGAACCATCGAGAGCTTGTAAAATTCAGCTCTCCCAGATGTTTATCAATATTTGGTGGCCCGTTATGATGGCCGCTCGTTTTCCCTTCCTGCTGATGGTGGTACAGTCACTGTGTCTGATCGTTTCTGCACCCTTATATATGTGGCGGTACATGGGGTTCCCTTCGAGTTTTTGGAGGGGCTGATTCGTCGTTGCTTCGGTAAATATGGGGCGGTGGTGTTCCTCCAGATGAACTCTGTCTTCTCTGATGGTAGTGGCTCGTTATGATGGCCGCTCGCATTCCCTACCTGCTGACGGTGGTAAGGTCGCTGTGTCTGATCGTTGCTTCACCCTCATATACGTGGCGTTACATGGGGTCCCTACGAATTTTTGGAGGGGCTGATTCGTCGTTACTTCGATAAATATGGGGCAGTGGTGTCCCTTCGGACAAATTCTGTCTCCTCTATCCGGTGACGGGTGGTCTCGAATGGGACTTGGACCCTCGCTCTCCGTCTTCAGTCTCCTGTTCCATCGTCCGTCATGTTGATGGGCTATACCGTACATGCCTTGTAAGCTAGACAGCCCAGGTTGTGTTTTCGGTGTGGCTTTGAGGGGCACCTGGTGGCGGTCTGCACAGGTGTGGTGGCGGTTCCTGTGAATTTGTTTCGGGACGAAGACTTTCCCCATTTGGTGGCTACGAACCTTTTGCCTTGTGATGGTGTGATGGTTGGGAAGAAGGCTTCAATGACGTCTGCTGCCCCGGTGGTGTTCCCAGATTTCTCAGCTGTCGTACCCGTAAGTACGGTTGGTGATGTGGGTGTCGGGGTGGTGGTGGGTAAGGGCCCGACACCGCCGTCGGCTTCCTCGCATCAGCCGGCTCCTTTGCCTCCGCTAGCCCCCTCGCCTCCGCTGGCTCCCTCGCCTCCGCTGGCTTTCTCAACTCTACCGGTTCCCTCGCCTCTGTCTGCCCCCTTGCTTCTGCCGGCTCTGTATACCTTGTCTCCAGTTCCAGTTCCTTTGTCTCGTGTGGCTGTTGCTGAGGCTACTGTGCTTCTGGCTCGCACTTTGCACGGTGTGGTGCAGCCAGCAAAGGGACCTACTCGGGTGCCTCCTGCAGGTGGCGGCAGTTCGGATGATCAGCGTCCTGTGTCCAAGACTTCTCGGATAGCTAGTAGTGTGTCGCCCCCCCCCCCCCACCCTTGTAAGTGGGCTGCTGAGTGTAACGATGTGGTTGATGGTTCTTTGCGGGAGTGGGGGGGGGGGCTCTAAGCTGCCTCCTGTGTCTGCCCCTCCGTCTCCTGCTGTTGGCTCCCCGTCGTGGGAGGTTGCCCCCTGTGATTGGGAACTCGTCATGGCGCTGAAGAAGGATCTGAAACAAGAGGCCTCTGCTCCAGTGCCCGGTGGCGGGGGCCCTGGTGCGTCTGCGTCCCCTGCGGATTTCCCCGGTGTGAAGCCCCGTGTGACTTCCTGTGAGATACCTAGTATGCCACCAAGTACTCGACCCCCTTTGTGAGGTACCCGTCCCTGTGGTCACTTTGGTTGACAGGGTGCGTCCAATCCCGTTGGTGCTCTTCTACCGTTTGGGTGCCGTGAGCGAAGGGGTTTCTTTATGACGTGCTGGATCTGATGCTTCGACCTCGTGCGGCTCCTGGTAGACAGGTACCCGATGACGTCATGCTGGTTTGGGAGCCTTATTGCTTGCGCTTTCAGGCACGGGAGTTCCTGGATAAATATTCATAGTGCTTGTGCTTGACTAGTGTCCTCCCTGCAATGGTTTCTTTGTCTTGTATGTCTTGTATTCGTGGTTTTGGCTCGCCCCGTTTGGGGGTTGTATTTTGTTTGTGTTTTGAGTTTACTGTGCTATAGTTTTCCTTATGTGTTTTATATGTTGCTTCCTATGTTGTATGCGTGTGCTGTTAGGTGTGTGGATGTGCTCTGTGTCTGAGTTGTGTGTGTGTTTTGTGTTTCTTTTGCCGCTTCCTGTGTGTGCTGGTTTTTGTTTTCACTGTGTGTGCATGCGTGTGTGGGTGTGGTTTGTCTCACCCAGTCAGTGTGTGTTCCGGTGAATTATATACTTTCACTGTGCCCAGTTTGGCTTGTCTTGGTGCATGTTTTAGGTGTTTTCTGAGCTTTTTGCTTTATTCCTGTTTGTGTTTTATGTTCTGTTTACTGTACAAAATGTTCGGTTTTGTGAGTTATGTGTTGTTCTACTTCATGTTTGTTTCTTGTTCTATGTTTGAATATTGTTTTCCTGTCCTTTTTTAAACGTATTGTGTATATTTAAAAAAAAGTGTCTCTTAACGTTACAGTTAGTATGAGGTTGAGAAATCGACCTGTTGGGGTCTTTGTGAATATCTTACCATCACCGTAAGAACGGATTGATAGATGAATAAAGTTTGCCTCCACTCGCCTGGCCTCTTCCACCAAATATTATTCACTAATATTTGTTGGAAATAATATGGTGTTTCCCGAAAGAGTCAAAATTAATAAAATATTTGTTTGCAATGTTAAGACTTGCTTATTTATGATTTCAATTCACAAATGTTGTAATAAAGTAGTACATTAAGAACTAATCGGGTTTCATTCAACCGATACTTTAAAACACTATTCAAGGTGAAGTTAGCAGCTCATTTGACCGCATTGGAACTTAGCCCAAAGGTGACGTGTTCCGCGTTCCCCTTCTTCTAGGCAGTTATTCGTGGTAATCTTAGTTATGTATTACGCATAATTACTACTAACTTCAAAGAATATATTAACCACAGTTCATTTAAATTTAAATTCATTTAAAGATATGCATAATCATATTTCTTTTTTTGTAAACAGAGAGATGTGTACCTATTAGGAGATTTGAATTATAAAGTGTTTTGTTTAGAAAATTATCAATTAGCCACACCTGTAGTGGATATTTTCCCACAGATGCCACTAAACCAAGATTATTACCATCGTCTCTGATGCAGAACAGTAAAAACGTCTATTTATCATTCTAGATGCCTAATTAGAGAAGAAAAAAAAGTATGAGAGACATTGAAGCTATAAGGTGAACCAAGAATTCCATAGAGGAACAAGTGACTCGAATAGACATTAATTAAATAAAACTTTAATTACGTTCATTTTTAAAATCAGGGCATTCTACTGAGGTGCTCGACTGTAGAGGGATCATTATATTTCGGAAAATAAAGAACAATATATTAACCCACCAAGTACCTATAGGTTATGCCGGTACATCCAATATATATATATATATATATATATATATATATATATATATATAAATATATATATATATATATATATATATATATATATATATATATATATATATATATATATATATATATATATATATATATATATATATATGCACAGACTACCCTATTCCAGTAGCTGAAGTTTATAACTTTTTAGACACTCAACCCACCAGGGGACTCGAACACTGGCCAACAAGGTGGCAGTTGCATGCTGTATCCACTACACCATACTTCAATGCCATAAAGAGAGGTAGGAATTCTGGGGTATTTAACCAACCAGAACTCCAATCCTCTCCCAGGCAATGAGATAGTGTGGGACCTCTGATGCTCTTTCATCGGTTCCTGTTATATGGGAAAACTCAGTGCCAAATGCTTAATGCACAGACTACCCTATTCCAGTAGCTGAAGTTTATAACTTTTTAGACACTCAACCCACCAGGGGACTCGAACACTGGCCAACAAGGTGGCAGTTGCATGCTGTATCCACTACACCATACTTCAAAGCCATAAAGAGAGGTAGGAATTCTGGGGTATTTAGACACTGGTTGAGTGTCTAAAACGTTATAAACTTCAGCTACTGGAATAGGGTAGTCTGTGCATTAAGCATTTGGCACTGAGTTTTCCCATATAACAGGAACCGATGAAAGAGCATCAGAGGTCCCACACTATCTCATTGCCTGGGAGAGGATTGGAGTTCTGGTTGGTTAAATACCCCAGAATTCCTACCTCTCTTTATGGCTTTGAAGTATGGTGTAGTGGATACAGCATGCAACTGCCACCTTGTTGGCCAGTGTTCGAGTCCCCTGGTGGGTTGAGTGTCTAAAAAAAAAAAAAAAAAAAAAAATATATATATCTATATATATATATATATATATATATATATATATATATATATATATATATATATATATATATATATATATTAGTATATTTTGGTAGCAGTCTTTCCTGTAGACATATATTATTAAATATGACCGAAAAAGTAAGATTAATAATTCTAACACGAATTTTCTCAATCTTTCGTACATTTCTTTTCACTGTTGGAGGTAATTCAAAAATCAATTCTCCAAAATTCATTTTTATTTCTAGTCTGACGCGACACGAGCGCGTTTCGTAAAACTTATTACATTTTCAAAGACTTTAGTTTACAAATACACAACTGAATAGAACTTACGCATCTCCGATTTCGTTTATATCTACATTTGAGTGAGGTGGATGGGGTAAGGTGGCATTAATAGGGTATTAATTTCATCAACACAAGACAGAACAAGAGGTGGCATTAATAGGGTATTAATTTCATCAACACAAGACAGAACACGAAACAATGGGTATTGAAATGGAAGTGATTGTAGAAAGCCTATTGGTCCATATTTCTTGATGCTTCTATATTGGAGCGGAGTCTTGAGGTGGGTAGAATATAGTTGTGCATTAATTGGCTGTTGATTGCTGGTGTTGACTTCTTAATGTGCAGTGCCTCGCAAACGTCAAGCCGTCTGCTATCGCTGTATCTATCGATGATTTCTGTGTTGTTTACTAGGATTTCTCTGGCGATGGTTTGGTTGTGGGAAGAGATTATATGTTCCTTAATGGAGCCCTGTTGTTTATGCATCGTTAAACGCCTAGAAAGAGATGTTGTTGTCTTGCCTATATACTGGGTTTTTTGGAGCTTACAGTCCCCAAGTGGGCATTTGAAGGCATGGACGACGTTGGTCTCTTTTAAAGCGTTCTGCTTTGTGTCTGGAGAGTTTCTCATGAGTAGGCTGGCCGTTTTTCTGGTTTTATAGTAAATCGTCAGTTGTATCCTCTGATTTTTGTCTGTAGGGATAACGTTTCTATTAACAATATCTTTCAGGACCCTTTCCTCCGTTTTATGAGCTGTGGAAAAGAAGTTCCTGTAAAATAGTCTAATAGGGGGTATAGGTGTTGTGTTAGTTGTCTCTTCAGAGGTTGCATGGCTTTTCACTTTCCTTCTTATGATGTCTTCGACGAAACCATTGGAGAAGCCGTTGTTGACTTACCCTACAGAGTTCTTCTTTGAAGAAGGACTCGTGTTAGAATTGTTAATCTTACTCTTTCGGTCATATTTAATAATATATATATATATATATATATATATATATATATATATATATATATATATATATATATATATATATATATATATATATATATATATATATATATATTTATATATATAATAGCTTGTAAATGTATAGAAATGACAAAGTTTTGTTCTATTCTTCACAGGGTTATAATGAAGACGCACCGCAAGTGTAAACAAACCTCGGTGAACATGCGTGCCAAGTTTGTGCGTCTGTGGGTGGGTGGATTGTCCCTACGTGCTATTGCTCGAACAACTGGTTCCAGCCTGTCCACGGTGTTCAGGTGGATACATCGCTGGCTGAAAGAGGGCAACGTTGATGCAAAATTCTATGAGCAAATGATTCGAAACCATAAACAAAAAATTGACAGAAATGTCATGTTTCCGAAGGTATCGCAGTCACCAGTGACTGCTGTAGACTATATGCACTCTGTGAATATTAACTGGAAGTCATCAGTTCATCCAACCAGCTTCCCAGGAGGACAAGTTGGTCCATATATTTCCTTTTCTGAGTGCTTGAAACATCTTGCAGCTATTCACGTCTCGCCATCAGTGAGAGAGTTTTCCATGTTCGGTCGTCAAACTTGAAACATGCCACTGAATGGAAAACTCCTTGAAACTGATATTCCATTGTGAAGCTCATTTTCGACAGGTGGCGATGTTTAACCATAATTACTACTGTAACGATAGGCAGTAGAAAAAAGGGAAGTCTAATTAGAGCAGAAATATGATATAAAAGAAACTCTCACTATATAAAATTTTGGGGGGTAGGTACCCACCTCCTTATTATCATTAGTAATCAATAATGCTTCTCAGTCATCTTAAAACATCTTATTGTTTTATCACAAGTGTCATCACAGTTATCAAGAATAATTAAAATTTTTGCAAGTAGTACATAAGTTGTACCACAACAAAACTCCGTTTTTTTTTTGTTTCTGCAAAAAGCTAGGTTTTGTACTCATCTCTCTGGAAGGGTCCGTCTAGGCAAAGTTGTGGGATATTTGGGGTTTGACTCAATTATTTAATTATTTAATTATTTAATTTAATAACGAAGGACCACCCACTTTTGAGTAAAGAGGGAAACTAATAAAAAGTGATCATTCGAAAACACAAGGAAAAACCAGTGTCTATGGATAGGTATTAGAAAGAATAATCACTTAAATAAATAATGGACTGTATGATTAATTAACTAAAGTCAGAGCCTCAAACACCTACATTGGGGGGGTATTCCTAGAACTTCATATACGTCTAGAAACTAGTGTGGTTCGTCACCAGTTCATTGTTAAGTAAATAATATTATGACCTAAAATATTATAGAATCAATAGGTAAATTCAAATAGAGAATATTAATGATTATTAAAATTAAAGAGCAATCATCTAAGTAAACACATCAATTTCCAATAATCATATGGTAAAATAATCGATATGATAATCTTGTGAATTTGTATAATAAAATGGAATAATTAAATGTGTACAAAAAGTCTTAGCTTTAAGACTATTTCTAAGACATCGTTCGTGCTTCGTCCTCGTGATCTCAGAATCTCCACATAGAAGCCATTAGAGGTGAATAACACAAATGCGGTTAACGACTCGTTGACTCCTCACATGCGAGCTGTAATTTGCAGAATATTACGTAGCATTGAACTAGGCTACTTAGATCTCAATATTTATGAAAACAGAAAATAAATATTAATGCGGTACTAATGTTGGATTTGGTGTCGTCTCACTATATAACGACAGACTACCCACGAAATACACAATCTCTAATGATGCATCAAGAAAGAAAATATACTTAGCATGAGCGCAGTTACTGGTGAAGTCTGCCAATATCGCGTCTATCAGTCTCAGACTTCCACGGTGTTGTACACGTGATTGAGAGTTTTGGCTTGATTCTCGACGTGTTATTGATTGGCCGAGCACTATGGAGCACGTGGAAGAATAATTATTCGTTGTTAGTTGGGTATCAGTGTAATTCTTGCTGATAACTCCGCAACGCCACGTGTCTCAGACTCTGACGCCACGACTTTCCTCTGTCCAAGTACGCACGCTGCACAAGCTGACTCCACAATGGCGTCTCTTCCTCCTCCAACCAGCGTCCCGCATTCACCCGCGAAATTATTTATCACGAATAATACTATTTCGTGCAATCGTGGTTGAAATACTTTAATAAGGACTGGGTTGTGATTCTAGGGATTTAAATATTATCGCTTTCTCATCTTATGGTGGTAAACGAGAAATGGAGAAGATTTTAGTTTTCTCCATGGCATTCACGCGTGACAGAAAAACTATTACTTGATAACAATTGTAACTAAAAACTCTCGATTTAGAATTATTTGGGAGTTATGTTATCCGTAAATAATTATCACACGGAATACTGATGATTTTAGAGAACCACATTCAATTCTCTAGCACATTGGTAACAAATGTGTTTAACTAGACATTATCTGACGCAATGTTGCTTTATTTCGTAAGAATTCCAGCATTAATACGCAGATATAATGGTTTGTTTATGTTGACACTACTGTTAGTAAATTTAGTGACTACTGTAGTTAGTATATAATAATAATGATTTATTATAATACATTAGTAGTGTAATAGTATTGGAAATTTCCAACATAACTCCGGGGGGAGATTTATCGGGTCGCAGTGCAATGTTGAGTACTGACATACCTATCCCGAAGTTAGTATTAATGTTAGTATGTTAGTACACACATAACGGATGTCCCATAATTGTCAAGGATATACAAGAAATTTGAGTCTTGTAAAGAAATTCATGTTGATTGGAACATGTTATTGTGAATCATCTAAAGTTAATGACTAATAAAGCCTCCAATAAACTCTGTGACTGGTGTCGCTATGACATGTAATGTTTATGTTACTAAGTCTTAAAGTTTTGCAAACTCTTAGATACTCTAGACGAAATAATGTTATTATTAATAGCCTATACAACAAATTAAGAATTAAATCATACAATTTAAAGTAACTGAGAATCCACTGTGATGAGAATGTTCTGGGTCATTGTGACTTGTAACGATTTGTTACTTGACATCACAGCACAGTATCATCATGATTACTCAAATTGGATGGGAAATTATTTGCTCTTGGTCCGAGCTATAGTAGTTTCCGTTTGCATTGTTGAGCAGCAGCTCTAGTAGGGCGGTTGCTCGGTGGATCAGAATTGTTGTCCTCAGAAACTGTTGGTGAAGCTGGTTCTGATAAACACTCTCGTTCTGCTAATTCGAGAGGAACCAACTTCTCTAAGGTTTTAGTTAAGGTTTTTAGTGTTGCCTCGGCACAAAACCTTTACTACTCTTAGGATTCCTTGGTGATCTGGGTGGATAGCAACAATTTTGCCTATGGGCCACTCTGACCTTGGTCCATCACTGTCAACCAATACTAGGTCTCCTGGTTTAAGTTGAACTTTATTATAGGGGCTCGAAGCTCCGTAGTGGTACTCTCGTAGAGCTGTGAGGTACTCTCGAGTCCATACCTCATTCCACCTTTCAATTACTCTTGAGAGATGTTGGTAACTTTCTACTAAGTCACTCTTGGTTACATGGGAAGGGTCGACGGGGTCCTCTTCTGTCAAAGGTATTAGAGGGCTCAGCAGGCCTCCATGTATTAAGATAGGTATGTTAATGGGCGATTGTTGACTCGCGCCTCAATTTCCACGACTAGTGTTTGGAGTTGAGAGTAACTAATTTTCTGTCGATGTAAGGTCTTCCTTAAACACTTCTTGACAGTTCCTATCATACGTTCGTAGAACCTAACTTGCCAGGGGGCTCTTGGAGCAATAAATTTCCAGTGGCATTGTCGTCTCTGCAGGACTGACTGCACTTCTGGATGATTCCATACCTCTCGTAGACAGGCTTCTCCTGCCACAAAATTTGAACCATTGTCCGATATCATTAGTTTGGGACAGGATCTGCGAGCTGCAAATCTACGAAAAGCTTGGATGAAGGCTTCGGCACTCATGTCAGAAGTCACTTCTAGATGTACGCCTCGTGTGGTAGCACACGTAAAGAGGCAAATATAAACTTTCACTGGTATCTTATCTGGATTGCCAGTGAGAAGCAATTCTCCTGTGTAATCGACACCAGTGGTCTCAAAGGGACGAAGATGAACTACTCTTTCTTTAGGGAGTGGTGGAGGTCCTGGGTAAGGACACACTCGAGCGTCGTATCTTTTGCAGATCACAAAGAACTTAATAATTGATTTGACGGTTTGACGACCTTGAGGAAGCCAATATTTCTGTCTAAGGTCGATGAGAGTGTCTAACACTCCGCCATGCAAAGTACCATATTGATGGTGATGTAAAACTAGAAGTTTGGTGATAATGTGGTGACGTGGTAGAAGGATCGGATTCTTTGTATCCAAATCAATTTTTGCATGAAGCAAACGTCCTCCACACCTTAATATATTATGAGTGTTGGCATCACACCAGATACCTAGAGACTTGGTTAATTTATCTGGAAGGTTTTCATATTCACTTACATATGTCTCTTGCTGTGCACATTTGATCCAGTAGAGGATAGGATTGGGAAACTTATGCCTGATTCCTATCTTAGCAAGAAAATCAAACACATGTGCTGTCACTCTTAATAACTTACTCAAGTTAGAATAATTGTGAGGATTAATAGCTAAGATTCGATGAGGTTCTGGTTCTTTCATGGGAGTAGTGTTATTGGTCACTATGACTTGTGGCTTTTGTTTGGGCCACTGACCACTAACAAGCCATGAAGGTCCATTAAACCACGTTGAAGACTTGATGAGTTGTTTTAATGTTAACCCTCGAGATAAGTAATCTGCAGGATTGTCCTTAGTGGGAACATGTCTGAATTGATATCCAGCAGATAATTCATGAATTTCCCTAACACGATTACTAACGTAAGGAGTTTTATTGTTGTTATTTCTTACTCATTGTAAGACTGCTTCATTGTCTGACCACACGACGATTTCACCAAAGTGAAAGTTATTGAGTGTCTTGGTCAGGCAATGAGCCAATCTTACTCCCACCAGCAATGCAGTTAACTCCATTTGTGGTAAAAATCTCTTCTTAATGGGAGCAACTCTTGCTTTAGATGTGAGCAAAATTGATTGTGCACTATTGACTAAGTAGGCTACAGCGCCATACGCTTTGCCAGAGGCATCACAAAAAACATGCAAATTTGTGGGCAAGTTTTGTCCTGAAGCATTACGAGGAAATTTCAAAACACCTAACTGATTGAAATCCATTGTGATTATCTGCCATTTATCTTGCAACTCAATTGGCAACGGATCATCCCATCCCATATGTTTCTGCCAGCATTCCTGCATTAGGAGTTTGCCCCTTATTAATATAGGACTAAGTAAGCCTAAAGGGTCAAATGGTTGACTGACATACGAGAGTAATTTTCTCATGGTAAGGGATGAATTATCGGTTTGTACTGACTTGACATTCATCTCGTCAGTACTTGTGCTCCATTCCACACCCAGAACCTTTAATTTATTAGGCACTTGATAACCTGGAAACTCTTTCTCGATTATCTGGTTTAACGATTTATTATTTGAGGCCCATGATTGTAGTGGCATATTAGCTCCTAATAACTCACGGTTAGCCTCATGGTAGATTTCTACCAAATTGGATTGATCATTTGTAGTTCCCTGGAAATTATCGACATACAAGTTGTCACTGATCTCAGCCTTATAAGGACTACTTGACTTCCTCAAATGTGTATCTAATGTTGCTTGAAGTAGAAACGGGGAGGAAGTCGCTCTGAATAGCACTGAGGCAAAACGATAAGTTATGATATCACTGTTAGGATCCAGTGTGTCCTTAATCCAGAGAAAATTGGTGTAATTATGATCCTCCTCTTGTAAGCCTACTCTAAGGAAAGTTTTACTGATATCAGCAGTATAAGCAAAAATACCAGTGCGGAATCGTAATAGCACATCATGTAGACTTTGTGTTAGGCTAGGTCCCGTTTGGAGACATTCATTCAAGGACACGCTGTTTGGCTTCACTTTGGCACTACAGTTGAAGACAATACGTATTGGTGTTGTCAATAAATCTTTCACCACAGCGTGATGGGGTAAATAGTGACCTATTTTCCGGTCATCATTATCAACAACCTCGATAAATTTACTGTTGAGTTGTTGTTGGATTAGTTGATGAAACATGTTCAGTTTGTCTGGCTGCTTCTTCAGCCGTATTAATTGAGACTGTAATTGTGAGGCTGCCATGAAATAATTAACTGGAAGTTGTGGATGATTCAACTTCCATGGTAGTCTCACCCAGTATTGTTTATCTTTATAGACAACTGTATCCAGATATTGCTGGTAAGTCCACATATCATCAGGGCTTGGTTGTTCAGGGACAATACCTAAAGTGTCTAAATCCCACAGACGATGTACAGGTGGATCAGACTCATTATCTTCAGATATTTCTCTGAAATGTAGGGGTGACTGTTCCAAGCCTAGTCACGCCACTATTGTATTGTTAGATTGTTGGTTGGTTGATGCTGGATTTTATTGGAAAAGCACCGGTCCAGTAAGCAACTTGCCTCCAGCAGATGACAACAAATTCATTCCATGTTGTCTGGTACATCCCGTTATAAATTTATAATAATGGTCAGCGCCTATAAGTATGCCAACATCAGTGAGGCAGTCAGAATTTATTTTGTAATCTGCTGCCTCATGCGGTTTCGTTTAAGATATTTCGCAGTGCGAGCTAATCCTGTGACCTGCAGGTCTGTAGGAAGTTTGTCTACTACTACCGCTTGTATTGGACTAGTGGAAGATCCAAGTCTCACCAATACCTTAACTACTTGGTATTCACGAGGTCCACTATTAGTCAAGAAACCAGAAATATTCAATCTCACACTTTTGGCAGGTTTTAAATTTAACTGCTCGACTAATTGTTGTGTGATGAAGGTTTTCTGTGATCCTTCATCAAAAAGACCTCTAGTGTTAAGTCTGGATTTCCTGTTAATTAATTTGAGTTGAGCTGTAGGGAGAGTGGTATTATTGCCTGACTCAGTAGCAAGTACATTTATTTCTTGATGTACCTTGCAATATTGTACTGTGGTAGAATTCGTGGAATTCTCCCCAGTTGTCATGGATTGGGTAGAAGTTTTTCTACATAAGGCATAATGATGTATACATTTGTTGCATCTACTGCATGAACGTAGTTGCACTACACATTTACTGGGATCATGAGAGCCCATGCACTTGGTGCACCTGTGTATTTCTTGTAACCGTTTAATCCTGGTATTAAAGTTAGGATAAACAGTGCATTGGTAGGCGACATGTTCTTGACTACAAAACAGACACCTTCTCTCTCTGGTTGACTTTGTCCCTTTAGCAGACAAATCATTTGTTACATGAGAGGGAGATACTGAATAAGTACCTACATTACCACTCCCCTTTCCAGTGGATGGAGTAGTCCTAGGTTTAAATTTATCAGACTTATTTAAAGTCGATTTGGGTTTGACTGAGGTGTCAATATTAGGGGAATTACGATGGGAGTTAGTAGAGAAGTTTGAAACACTTTTCCCATCTTGGTTGGCTCTTTGTCTTTCGACCAAGGTATGTAGACCTTCTGTAATTTCTTTCAACGTCAGAAAGGTTTTATTGTACATAGTACACAATTTATCTAAAGTTTCTCTTGGTAATTTTCGCCTTACAACTACTTTGGTCATCCATTCAGCTGTCTGAATTTGGACTTTAAGGCTTAAGGCCTTGAGTAAAGATTCTAACTCTAGCCTGAAAGTTTGGAGAGAATCGGTAGAATTATTAGCAGATGGTAAATCTAGCAATTTTTGAACTCAGACAGTAATAGTTCTCTCCTTGTTATCGTAGTTTGTTTTGAGCAATTGAACAGCTAGGGTGTAACCATCACTGGTCAGTGTTATGTTAGAGATTACTTTCAAGGCTTCATTTCGTAACAAGCCTTGTAAATAAGTGAATTTGGTTGTTTGAGTAATGTTGGCTATAGAGTCTACTGCGTCCACGAATTTACTCCAGAAATCATCCCAACTTTCATTCTCGTTACCAGAGAATGTGGGTATGTTGATCTGAGGTAATTTGACATCAGGATCTGGATGTGCAGTAGAGGTTATTGTTAATTTGTTTTTAGCAATTTGCTTTTTAAAGGGTTGAAGCTTAACCTGTATATGATCTTCATACTGAGCTAAGTCGTTTACAATATCCTCAAGTTCAGTTTCACCTATAGAAGTTGAGTAAAGTTCTGTCAAATACAGATTTATATGTTGCTTAATATGTGCGAATTTGCCTTCAGCAACTTGAAGTAATTCTTCTAATTCAAGGTAGTCAACAGGTGACTGTTGTGACAGATTTTGACATTTGGTAATCTGTCGGGTCAAATGACCTTTCAGACCGATAAGGGTCCTTTTCATTTTGTCAGCCGTTTCCATCTTGGTGGGTAAGGGCTGGTTTGATAGTAAATAGTTGTTACTGAGGTAACTGGGATATTGACTCATTCAATGGAGTTCAATATCAATATAATAGCCTAATATATTTGAATAGACTACACTACCTCGTTCAGAGGTTAATTTACCTAACTAACAAGAAGTAACTAATTATTTTGAGCAGTGCTTGAACTTCACCATTAACTTTCGTCCGGCTTTATCACCATTAGATTTAATGGTGATCATTCAGCAGCACTCAAAATGCGTACACACAAATAATGAGTACAAGAATAAGTAATATGGATATACTCTAATCAGAGTTATCCTAAGGTTTAATCCCACCCTTGATAGGGTCAGCACAAGAATGAATAATATATGTACTACGAACTAGCTCAAGCCTAGTTGTGAGAATTTCTACCTAAGAAACTACAAATTTATTTAGTCTGCGTTTGTGCCAAATTCAGCACAATTACAGCCTAAATTCCTACCTAATAAAGGTTGGCAAAGATTATATTGTGGTGCGGTAATGTGAATATATAGTTGTGCTGTATTTTTGGGTTTTTTGGATTTTATAGTTTATATAAATGTGCACTTGCACATTTTCACACAGGTGAAAAACAATTATGTACAGTTAATTTTGGCTTGCTAGCCACAGCCGTTTGTGGTGATTGATTGTGTTGATCAATTTGTCAACTACATGTGACCTAGACTCACCTGACAGGTGCACACCATCTCTTGCCAGGTTTTGCCTGTATGGTCTGGCTGTAAATTGAATATAAGTGGCATCCAATCGTACTCGCTTCCTCAGCCTAAAGTTTATATATTTGGCAGCTCTTTGGTAATATTCTGGGCTTACTCCCCAACGATTATTATTACTCAGTTGGCGAGGTTCCACCAATGTGAATACTACCGAATTGCTGATGAGTTTAAATGATGAAATTATGGTTTTAAGGTGATTAATTACCTCAGCTGGGTGTCGAGTAGGATGGATGTCATTACCACCTAAATAAATAATGGTTAGATGGTGAGGCCACTCTAACGCAAGTGTTAGTGTGGAATTGTTATAGAAGTTATGAGCTGTTGCTCCTGGTGACCTAAAGATTCTTACCTATGTATGAGGTATAGGTCTAAGTGTTGTGGGTAATTGACTGTGTCCCATGAGTGCTACCTTATACATGAGATATAAGTAGCAAATAAATTGGTGTGAATTAGGCTAACCTATGTGGTACACTGCCGGTAGACACAATTAATAAACGTGGTTAGTCTAGACTACTTCACACGGTGATTAGTTATTACTAATAAGTATATATATATCAATATCTATCCGGTTCGATAAAGACCATAATGTGGGATATTTGGGGCTTGACTCAATTATTTAATTATTTAATTATTTAATTTAATAACGAAGGACCACCCACTTTTGAGTAAAGAGGGAAACTAATAAAAAAGTGATCATTCGAAAACACAAGGAAAAACCAGTGTCTATGGATAGGTATTAGAAAGAATAATCACGTAAATAAATAATTGACTGTATGATTAATTAACTAAAGTCAGAGCCTCAAACACCTACATTGGGGGGGTATTCCTAGAACTTCATATACGTCTAGGAACTAGTGTGGTTCGTCACCAGTTCATTGTTAAGTAAATAATATTATGACTTAAAATATTATAGAATCAATAGGTAAATTCAAATAGAGAATATTAATGATTATTAAAATTAAAGAGCAATCATCTAAGTAAACACATCAATTTTCAATAATCATATAGTAAAATATTCAATATGATAATCTTGTCAATTTGTATAATAAAATGGAATAATTAAATGTGTACAAAAAGTCTTAGTTTTAAGACGATTTCTAAGACATCGTTCGTGCTTCGTCCTCGTGATCTCAGGATCTCCACATAGAAGCCATTAGAGGTGAATAACACGAATGCGGTTAACGACTCGTTGACTCCTCACATGCGAGCTGTAATTTAAAGAATATTACGTAGCATTGAACTAGGCTACTTAGATCTCAATATTTATGAAAACAGAAAATAAATATTAATGCAGTACTAACGTTGGATTTGGTGTCGTCTCACTATATAACGACAGACTACCCACGAAATATACAATCTCTAATGATGCATCAAGAAAGAAAATATACTTAGCATGAGCGCAGTAACTGATGAAGTCTGCCGATATCGCGTCTATCAGTCTCAGACTTCCACGGTGTTGTACACGTGATTGAGAGTTTTGGCTTGATTCTCGACGTGTTATTGATTGGCCGAGCACTATGGAGCACGTGGAAGAATAATTATTCGTTGTTAGTTGGGTATCAGTGTAATTCTTGCTGATAACTCCCCAACGCCACGACTTTCCTCTGTCCAAGTACGCACGCTGCACCAGCTGACTCCACAATGGCGTCTCTTCCTCCTCCAACCCGCGTCCCGCATTCACCCGCGAAATTATTTATCACGAATAATACTATTTCGCGCAATCGTGGTTGAAATACTTTAATAAGGACTGGGTTGTGATTCTACGGATTTAAATATTATCGCTTTCTCGTCTTATGGTGGTAAACGAGAAATGGAAAAGATTTTAGTTTTCTCCATGGCATTCACGCGTGACAGAAAAACTATTACTTGATAACAATTGTAACTAAAAACTCTCGATTTAGAATTATTTGGGAGTTATGTTATCTGTAAATAATTATCACACGGAATACTGATGATTTTAGAGAACCACATTCAATTCTCTAGCTCATTGGTAACAAATGTGTTTAACTAGACATTATCTGACGCAATGTTGGTGCTTTATTTCGTAAGAATTCCAGCATGAATACGCATATATAATGGTTAGTTTATGTTGACACTACTGTTAGTAAATTTAGTGACTACTGTAGTTAGTATATAATAATAATGATTTATTATAATTCAATAGTAGTGTATTAGTGCTGGAAATTTCCAACAAAAGTTGAGTTCTACAGTTACGGTTTTAATACGAGTTTAACACCTCCGAGGAGTTCTCGGGAGTTTGAATTCTTTCGTCAAGGGTTTCAAGTGGAATTCAAATATTTCAAAGAATTCATATTTTAAAAAGAGACACGGTTTTTAATAACTACATTAAGCAATTAAGGTTTCGGGAAAGGCTAGACGTTAGTTCCTAGTCCTGCCTCTAATCATTATCCGCTCTTGTATCTTAACTAGTGATGCAATATTGATGAAGTTATAAACAATTCGTATTTTGAATGGAGTACTAGGAAAGAACATTGTTCTGGGTCCCGCCTCTAGTCATATAGACTTCGGTTCACCATTCCAGTTTCGTTGTCATTGGTCCGATATTTAGGAAACTTACAACAAGTAAACTTGGGACAAAGACTAGTAAAATATCTAGTTCTTGGGTCCTGACTCTTGTCATAGACTTCGGTTCTCCATTTCGGTTTAATAACCATTGGTACGTTATTTACGAAATTAAGAATAATTACACATAGGACAGAGGTTAAAGAAATGACTTACATCTAGATTCACGAAGTGCCATGTATTTCTTCTTAAGCAGCTGGGTTACGAAGATTCTTAAGTACTCGGTAAGAAGAACCTTACGGACTATTCAGGAACGTGTTCGCACGCAGTTATTAACAATTTCGATGTAGTTCACTTAAATCTCGATAGATGTCACTAGGGCTTTCCATGTGGCCAATCAGAGAGAAGGAAACTGTTCATCTTACAGGTTTAGCTAATCATGACGCCGGGTTATCGGGGCTCATCAGCCGTCACCTGCCACCTATTTAAGTCATATTTTCTAATAAAATTAGCTAATTTTGAAATAAAACTATGTTTTTTTTCAACTTCTATAGTCAGCACTGACTTTGTAGTAAACAAATATGTTACATTTTTCTTTACCTAGGTAATTCTAAGAGATATTGTGTGACTTTCGTTGTCACTCGGAGGATTGAGACGTGAAGCGCTCAAAACTATTGTATATATTTACCTGAATTTACCCAAGGGCCATTAACTCTCTAGTGGTTTCGTTGAAGACAAAAACGTCGGCTTGGTAAAGGTCTTGCCAATTGTTCTAATTATATTTTCTAGCTGGATTTTGAAGTTTACACTTTTGGCAATTACAGCTTCAGCGGGTAGGCAGCTCCATGGGTTAATAACCCTGATGGTGAAAAAACATTTCCTGTTTTCAATCCTACTTGAGACACCTTAGTAATAAAGATTTTAAATTATAGCTTGTATTATTATTATTAACAGTATTATCCTTATTAAATCATAAACGTTAACCATGGATCATTAAGACCTCATATTGATCTGTAATGTTAGTCATATTTCTTTTGAATCATTCATTAAATTGTGCAGTATGTCTTAATTTGGGTTCATTTCTGATTGAGATTTATTTTCTTTGGATATATAGTACAAAAGATAGGATAAAAATAAGCCAGAAATATTTGTATCATTATATTTGTTATTTAAATAACAAGTGCATAAATATTTTTACAGCTGACAGAATTGTTTTACTCACAGGTGCACTTATATGTTAAAAAACAAATTAGGTTCATTGTTACACAAGGGCCCAATTGTGTAACAGAGGAACAGGTCTTGGACACATGTTTGTTCAGTCCTACATGGAAAGGAATCAGCCGAGCGATCTTCCTCATCACATAATGATCAATAGAAACCATCGTTGTTAGGCAATGACTACTCAAAGGTAGCAGGATCTTCCGTCTGTAGTGTGCATACACGCTGTAGAACATGCAACACAATAAGTGTTAAATAAAAATACAGCTAAATTTATGTTAGGTAAGGATTTGTCCTGGTTAACTTTATTAGCTAACAAAATATAATATTTATGTAATTAATGGAATATGAAGGTGTATAAATTGCAAGGTGCCTGACTGGGGTTTGGCTGTATTGGGCTCAGTTGGGTTAGGTTAGGATGGGTTAGGTTGGGCTAGGTTGGGTTGGGTTAGATTAGGCTTGGATAGGTTGGGTTAGGTTAGGATGGGTTAAGTTGGGCTAGGTTGGGTTGGGTTAGGTTAGGCTTGGATAGGTTGGGTTAGGTTAGGATGGGTTAGGGTCGGCTAGGTTGGGTTGGGTTAGGTTAGGCTTGGATAGGTTGGGTTAGGTTAGGATGGGTTAGGTTGGGCTAGGTTGAGTTGGGTTAGGTTAGGCTGGGATGGGTTGGGTTAGGTTAGGCTCGGAATGGTTGGGTTGAGGTAGCTTAGATAGCTTGACATTGTGGGTGAAGTCCAATTATATATAAGTTAAAATAATGTTAAAAACACATATTGGTTTAGTTATCATGTTTAACAGTTTATATTTATTTATTAGGTAATCAAATAATTGGTCAAGCCTGGCCTTGGGCCGGGCTTGGGATGTAGAACTCCCAGAACCCCATCAAGGAGGTATTAATATACTGTACTGCTATAATTTTAATTTAAAAAAATAACATATTTAGTACTTATTATACTATTAGAAAGGATTTAGTTAGTTTGCAAACCAACAAAGGGCCTTCCTGCTTATGCTGACAAAGTTTGAGATAATTATTTATATAATAATTTTTTGTGTCATGGGACAGGCAGCCAGAGTGTATATATGGGGGGTCCCGATAGTATAGTCGGGTTCGTTCTAGACTCACAATTAAGAATTCCGGGTTCGAATACTTGTCGGGACAGAAATGGTTTAGCGCATTTCCTATTACCTAATGTTTATATTCACCTAGCAGTAAGTGGGTACTCAAGGGTTAGTCAGCTTATTGTGGAGTTGCATCCTTAGGAAGGTAGTAAATCGACCCTTGGCAAGGGGGGGGGACCTCGATATTAGGCTAAATATATATATATGTATATAATATATTTATTTATAAAGAGACGTTGTTTTCTTGCCTATATACTGACTTGTTTGAGGCTTACAGTCCCCATTTGGGCATTTAAAGGCATAGACGACGTTGGTTTCTTTCAAAGCGTTCTGCTTGGTGTCTGGGGAGTTTTTTCATGAGTAGATTGGCAATTTTTTTGGTTTTAAAATAAATTATCAATTGTATTTTCTGATTTTGGTCTGTAGGGATAACGTTCCTAATCAACAATATCTTTCAGAACCCTTTCCTCCATTTTATGAGCCGTCGAAAAGACGTTCCTGTAAAATAGTCTAATAGAGGGACACAGAGTCCCTCTACTACTCCTCACCATTACCCCCTCCTCTCTCCCCTCGTCCTCCCCACCTTACCCCACTCCCATCAACTCGTCCTCCCAAACATTCTCCCACTCCCTCATCTAAGGCATTCCCAAAGGATCTGATGTTCCCATCAGAAAATTGAGAATGTCAAATGATCTCATGTTCCCATCACTGAAATATAAGAAAAAGTTAAAAAAAAAGAAACGAAAAACAATGAAAAATAAAAGATAAACTATACTCATGAAATGCATAGTATGGTAAGCAACACAGCTCAATTCTAATGCAATGTCATGCAAAACAATTAAATCAAAATGAAAATGAATAGAAATCTATGAAATGTTAATTTATTAATGACATCGGAAACATTGAAATGGAACTGTAACACATTAGTATAGCGTGTGTTGCTCTGACGTGCAACAGATGACACTGTTTAAAAAAAAAAAAACATATTTTTACCACGTCGGGTGTGACATCTATACTTATACTTACGAAATGAACAGTATGGTAAACAACACAACTCAATTCCAATGCAATGTCACACAAAATAATTAAATCAAAATGAAAAGAATTCTAATACTATGAAAATTCAATTTGTCAATGCAATCGGAAACATTGGAATGGAATCGAAACATAGTATCGCGTGTGTTGTTCTGCAACAGATGGTGCTGTTAAAAAAAATGTTTTTACCTCTCACAGATGTGGCATCTATATAGTAGGTATATAAAAACATGTGTGTATTCGAATGGAACGTTGTGTCAAAATTTCAAAGCAATCGATGAAGATCATTCAGAGATTACAGCATGTGTTGCTCTTACGTCCAAAAGATACCAAGGTTTTTCAAAAAAAGCAAGTTTTTTCCTGTCACAGGTGAGGCATGTATATAATAGGTATATAAAAACATGCACCTATTCGAATGCAACGTTGTGTCAAAATTTCAAAGCAATCGGTAAAGAGGTTTTGAAGAGCTCCTTCTTATGAAAATCACAGTTTTTCAAAAAAAGCATGTTTTTTCACCTCATAGATGTGACATCTATATAATATAAATATATATATATATATATATATATATATATATATATATATATATATATATATATATATATATATATATATATATATATAAACCCACTCAGATGCGAATGGAACGTTGTGTGAAAATTTCAAAGCAATTGGTGAAGAACTTTCGGAGATTTGCGATTTTGAACAAACGAACATTTATATTTTAATTTATATAGGCTAGCTGTACCCGGCCACATGTTGTTGTAGCTGAGCCACAGCAACCTTCCCCAGTCTCCCAGTCCTCCCCTCCATTCCCCCTCTCCCCCGTCCGCTCGTCCTCCCAACCATTCCTCACTCCCCCGTCCCTTAGTCCTCCCAACCATTTCTCATTCCCTCGCCCCTTTTTCCTCCCCTTCATCCTCCACTCCAGCATTCCCTCGTCCTCCTAACCATTTCCCACTCCACCATCCCCTCGTCCTTCCCACTATCTCCCACTCCCCAGTCCCTTCGTCCTCCCCACTATCTCTCACTCTACTACCCCCCTTGTTCTCCCAACCATTCTCCATTCCCCTCGTCCCCACCATCCCCCACTCCTCTGTCCCCTCGTCCTCCCCCACCATTACCCCCCTCCCCTATCCCCGCGTCGTCCCCACTATCCCCCACTCCCGTCTCCTCATCCTTCCCACCATTCCCCACTCCCTCATCTGATCAAATGATCTGATGTTACCATCAGAAAATTGGGAACATCAAATGATCTAGGACTAGATTCACGAAGAAGTTAGGCAAACACTTACGAGTCTGTACATCTTATCTCAATCTTTGGGAGCTTTACAATTATTAAACAGTTAATGAGCTCCGAAGCACGAGGAGGCTCTTTATAACAATAAAAACAGTTGATTGGCAAGTTTTCATGCTTGTAAACTGTTCAATAAATGTAACTAAAGCCATCAAAGATTTAGGAACGATGTAGACTTTCGTAAGTACTTGCTTAACTGCATCGTGAATCTGGCCCCAGATATTCCTATAACTGAAATGAAAATACAAGAAAAACAATTCAAAAAAAGGAATGAAAAATAATGAGAAAGTAAATAAATAAACTATATTCAAGAATGAACGGTATGGTAAACAACACAGCTCAATTCCAACGCAATGTCACAAAAAATAATCAAATCAAAATTAAAATTAATCAAAATTTATGAAAATTATATTTATCAATGAAATCGGAAACATTGAAATGGAATCGTAACAAATTTAGTATAGTACGTGTTGGACTTATGTGCAACAGATGGCCCTGTTTTTCAAAAATGCATGTTCTTACCTGTCACACGGGTGGCATCTATGTAGTAGGTATATAAAAAGATGCGCATATTTGAATGCAACGTTGTGTCAAAATTTCAAAGCAATCGGTGAAGAACTTTCGGAGATTACAGTGTGTGTTGCTCTTGCGTCCAACAGATGGCACTGTTGTTTTTAAATGTTTTTTTCCTCTCATAGGTGAGGTACGTATATAACAGATATGTAAAACGTCGCCCCTATTCGAATGCAACGTTGTGTCAAAATTTCAAAGCAATTGGTAAAGAGGTTTCAAAGATTTCCCTCACATGAAAAACACAGTTTTTAAAAAAAAAACATGTTTTTTTTTTACTGTCACAGACGTGACATCCACATAGTATGTATATAAAAACCTGCTCGGATGCGAATGAAACTTTTTTTTTAATTTCAAAGCAATCAGTGAAGAACTTTCGGAAATTAGTGGTTATGCACAAACGAAAATTTCCTTTTTATTTATATAGATTTCATGATGTGTTGTGTGTGAGTGTTTAATTGCTAGTTTCGTCGGCCGGCCACTGCTATACTCACTACCCCCTCCTCCCTTGGCTGTGTGTGACTTTATGTACAGCCAACCTGGTGCAGTTGGTAAGCTTCATGTTTCTATTGAATATACATATTTGCATGATGCTAGTTTTGTGTAGTTGAACATTCGCCTATGTTCCTAAGGTGTATATATACGTAAGAGTGTAAGAGTATACGTGTATATTTCTGTTTGTATCCTGTACTCCGTGTTGAGTTATATAATATGTGCAGTGTTGTTACTGTGAGTTGACTGGTTTAGCTGGACACTAAAAATAAAAAAAACGCACAGATAAGTAAGGGGAATAAATAGGACCGCCTGAATATTAATGGAGCTACATTATTAACGCCTATAAATGGAGAAGAAAGGGGTTATTATTAGGGAATAGGTCTACTGCACTTCAACCAATAGCGTTAGTTGATGTTTTGGTTGACATAGATTGGAAATAAATAGATCCAGCAAAAGGCATTGTGCAATTTCAATTGACTTTGAAAATGGCTAACATTAGGAAAATTGGTTTAAATATGCTATTTCACTAAACTAACTTATTCAGGGAAGATGAAGACTGGCCAGCTGATGACGTCATTTGTCCATTAGCGATGCCTGTGCATGGGTCACTGGGGTAAGAGAATTTGGGTAAGCCAGGAGCCGGCCTTTTAATCCTACCCTCAGGCAAATTGAAGTCAGGCTAGCAGATGACGTCATTGACCATTGGCTATGCCTGTGCATGGGTCACTGGGGTAACAAAATTTGGATACGCCAGGAACCGACATTTTAATCCCCTTGAACGAAATTTTCAGGGGTGAGGAGAGAGTCTTTTAGCACTCCTTTTAGGAAAATTATATATCTTCAAAGAATGATGATAATAAATGTTACAAAAAATGAAAACATCACTATGCCTTCACCTGCCCGGCTTGGAAAAAAAATGAAAATACCCCTGCACCAATGACCGACCCAGGAAAAAATACGTGACCCCCTACGACAATGACCGGCACAGGAAAAAATGAAAACTGCCGGTCTCTGGCGTACTTTCCACTACTACTCTGCGAATCTATTGGAAAACAGTAAGCCAACTTTATTTAAAAAGAACATGAGAAGACTGAAAAGCAAGGCGAAGTGAAATGGGTAAAAATAAGAAGCAATGATCTTCATAAACATAACATATCAACCACTGTAATTAATACAATGTGAACTCTCTTAAAACTGTGCTCATCGTGAAATCTCGTCACTATGCATAACTCGTCACTCTGCAAAACAAATTGTTGACTATAAATGCGACAATGAGAATAAAAATGACCACGAATGTTTTGGAGTGCTATTTTAGTCAAGAAATGATGCAAAGGATGTTTAATGACTAATGAGCGAAAGAGGAGGAGACTATGTAGGTAGTGATCACATCTCCCCTAACTCTTTTGTCTTCCAGAGGGCGGTGTGGTGCATATTCCACAATACCTTTTCATTCCTCCTAAGTCAGCCTCTTATTTCGTGGACTGGTGGTGTTTGATGTGTTGAAGTGCTTAAAGGAACCTTATTTGCTAGAAAAAAAGGTCTGTGAAATAATGCGTGTTATATGTTTTGACTCTCTAGCTAATAGCGTATTGCTACTTTTTGTCTTAGTTATGTATTGCCTTTCCTTGCTAATAGTGCAATGCCACATTTTGTCTGGCTCACTTAGCACAAGTGAAGAGATAACATTGAAAAACTTGCAAAGGTTAAAACTCTGTGAAATCATATTAAGGTTTACCAGAAGCTATAATTGAAAGGAAAACGTTATGTGAACAGACGCACCCGGAGAAAGCAAGGATGATTGCCTGTCCCCTAACTAAGTATTTAATGATCTGTATACTGAGAAAAGCATGTAGGATGGTTGATTGGTTGGTAGCCAGTGATTCCTAAGTGTATCCTATGCAGCTGGGTGTTTACAAAATACGTCACCGCTCGCTCACGGCTTATTAGAAACAGTTACCCAGGGTCCTGTGTTTAAGACATGAACTAATGATCTCCCTTTTAGTGCATCTCTGATGTATATTCCGCTGTGAGAGAGACAACTTGTGTTACGACTTAGGTGTGTGGTCCCACTTTCATACCGCTCTCATCGGTAAAAAAACATAGAACGAAATGGTAGCATCATATGTTTACTTTACTTTACTATCAGTGCAATGCTTGGAATTTGTATGTGGGGAACATGGCGCACCTAAGGGAGAGAGAGAATGAATGACGTGTTTGAGGTACAGACCTATAACCTTCCATCAATTTAAGCTCATTCAGGAGGAATGGCTTGTGAGATCTGTGAAAGGTATGACTATTCAATCCTCATAACTTGATACAGTTTTCAGGAGAAAGGAATTGATGTTTACTTTTCACCTAACTATTTAATGATCTGAACAGAGAGAGAGAAAAGCATGTAGGATGGTAACCAGCAACTGTTATGTGTATCCCAGGCAGCTGATATGAATAGTAATTGGTGACTTTGTGCATATTCTCAAAACATAGTTTCTGCAAAAAATAACAGTAAATTAGATGCGAGCTATGATTTGAAAACAGCAGTTGGGTGATGTTTTGGTTATTTGTGTATACTCGGGAGATATGATCACCACATATAAGTTTCTCAAAGAAAATGATAAGCTAGGTAAAGACGGTTTTTTAACACACCAGCCATCCATGCAGTAGTGAGATTCCCTTTGATGACTGTGCACGTGTACGTGTCAATAAAAGAATAAAATGAGCAAAGATGTTTTGGAGTGCTATTTTAGTCAAGAAATTATACAAAAATTGTGTTTATTGACTAGAGAAAGAGGGAATAAGTGACCATGAGGTAAATGTTGTGATCACACAGTTAACAAAAAATATTAACATTTGTAGGTAGTGATTACGTCTCCCCAAACTCTTCTGTCTTCCAGCGTGGTATGTCCTCTGGTGAGCACGTGTGGAATAGGATGGCATCTGTGTGTTTGTGAACTAGGTCACTACTCTAAATATGATCAGAAATAATAATACTAAAGACTCTGCATAGAACATCCGGTCTGGGGAGGGGGGTTGGGTGGGGGTGGACTGGGTGAGGGTAAGGTCATCCCCAATACCTCACCCATCTCAGTACACCTCAAACTACCACCCCAGATGTGTGTAATGGTGAAGTTCCTGGGATTGGTCTAAAATTGCATATATTCATTCAGCATTGGAAAACACATACCTGTAACTCTCCTAGTCTTCTGCTACCTCCAGAAGTTGTCTTTCCCACATTCAGTAAAAATTTCTACTGACTTTACGTAAGTAACTGTTTTACTGGCAGAGATTTGATTTGATTTCATAGAGGAAGAAGAAAATTGAAGACTGGTATACGATGAGGCTCGTTACGCAGAGTCATGATGTGATAACACACAGTTAACAAGAAAATATTAGAATTTGTAGGTAGTGATCATGTCTCCCCGGATTAGACATATTATGTTATGTTATTATCTAGCAGTTATTGAATAAAAGTATTAAGAGAGAGTTGGATATTCTATATTAACACCTTTATGATTCGCTAATGTATGTTTGTTTGTTTTACCAGTATAAATATGTACATTATGTTATGTTATTGTCTAGCAGTTATTGAATAAACGTATTAAGAGAGAGAGAGATGGATATTCTATTTTCATCCCTCTATATTAGCACCAGTCTCTGTTTTTTTTCTGCTGGATCGAGCACTAATGGGGGATGAGAGAGAAGGGCGATGCTGAGTGAAAAACTCGGCGCTAAGGAGTGACACGACCGAACTCTAACTAAGGTTGGACCCTAACAAGACGGATTGATGTTTCCCTCATTCAGTATAAGAGCGTTGGACATTCTGTGACATTGTCTTGCTATAATATTAAAAGTCTACTGTTGCGCGCAGTGCCATACAGTCCTAATGGCATAAGGCCAACCTGACGTCATTTTTTTCAAATGCTATTTGATCATCAGACAGACAGAAAGAAGTTTTCCACGTTACGTTACGTAATGTTGATATAACGTGAGACAAGAACTAAACAAGCATGCGCTAATATTTTATTTGTGTTTGGAATGTAATGGCTAAACATGGTTCACATTTCAATATTGTTATTTGGACATCAGACAGAACGTTGTTTTCTGCATTACGTTACTAGGAGTAAGGATATTGTGGCCATTAACCCAGTCATGTAATAAACAGACAACAAGAGGCACACCGCTCGCATGCTTGCTCCCACAGTTATGTGCTATATTTGAACAGAAGAAAGAGATTTTCCACATTACGTTATGTTCTGTTACATTGTGTTACAGATTGCTAGTACTGTCACACACAGTAATATTTATATGGTAAGAGAGATGAGCTGGAGATATTGTGTTTGGCTAAACATGGTTCACATTTCAATAATGATATTCAGACATCGGACAGAAAGTTGATTTCCACATTACATTATTGTGGAAGTGCCTCGTTCACTACTTCAGTATAAGAGCTTTGAACATTCTGTGACATTGTCTTGCTATGATATTAAAAGTTTACTGTTGCGCACAGTGCCATGCAGTCCTAATGGCATAAGGCCAACCTGACGAAACTGTAGATCCTAGGTCCCAGCAATTGAAGCCGGGTATTTCACTAATGGCTCAGCCCGAGAGAGATAGTGAGAGAGAGAGAGAGAGAATAAATGAATGTCGCATTTGAGGTATCGCAGAGGGCTGTAGAGGGGAGGGGAAGGAGGGGAGATGGGGTAGGTGGTGGTGATCATCCCACCTCAAACCTCTACCAGAGATGTGTGTAATGGTAAAGCTCCTAGGGGTTAGATCTAAAATTGCATATATTCATTCATTCAGTAGTGTGGAAACACCACCTTCTGGCTATGGTGTGTTCCCGCTCCTGTTGCTACTACGCCCTGGTGCAAACCTCAGGTCAATGTGGACATTATACTCTTCGCTCTAGAAGCAAGCTATATATGAGGGTGAAGGTGGGAGTGAGAGAGAGAGAGAGATCCACACACAGTTTACAGAACAAACCATTATCACACAACATTTGACGGTGAGATGTCCCCACCGCTAACACGACCCTGTCTGACGTCTAACTAATCACCGTCATTGAACACCGCCGACACAACTGGATTGGGTGAGAGAAAAGTTAAACGGTTCATTCCTTACATAAAACAGACATTCTTTAAGAAAAATAATGTCTCCACTATCACTCCATTATTGGGGGGGGGGAAGGAAGTGCCCCGGGTACTCTGGCACTCACAGAGACAGTAGGGGGGGGGGGAGAAGAGGTGCCCTGGGTACTCTGGCGCTATCAGAGACAGTGGGGGAGGAGGTGCCTTGGGTACTCTAGCGCTCACAGAGACATTGGGGGGAGGGGAGGAGGTTCCCCGGGTACTCTGGAGCTCACAGAGACAGCGTGGGGGAAGAGCCCAGCAAACACACAACGTTTCGAAAACTTTCATTTTCGTTTCCCCATAGGTGTACGAATAACTTGTCTTGAGAATGGTTCAGGAGAACAATTGAGAAACTTTTACTCCAAAAATCCAAACGCATATCTTTTATAATAAACGGTTTATCTAAAACTATTTTGTTCCTATTGTATTACAAATAGTTTTTACATATTTAATTATAAAATTTATGGTCATTTTTGTCAAATTCATTAATAAAAACGTGAATGATATTTAATGGCTGTATGAAACATTCAAAATACATTTAGTTGTTGTTTGATCAGATCAAATTAGTTTTCATAATTTTGCTAAAAATCGCTCTTTTAACACAATTTGACTCCTCATGTATTACAGTAAACACCAATATCAAGTTTAAATATAAAATTTATGTATTATTCCCTTAAATAATTTATATAAATTGTAAATGTTGCTTCACTGATGTGTGTAAAACATTCTTAAAACTTTTAGTTGTGTTATATATTGACGTGTGCTTATTTTAACTGTCTAAAGTGAACAGTTCATCAAACAAGAAGTATAGTGTCGTGAGTATAGTGTCATGAGTATAGAGTTGGGGAGTATAGTGTCGTGGTGTGGAGTATAAAGTCGGGGAGTATAGTGTCGTGGAGTACAGTGTCGTGGAGTATAGTGTCGTGGTGTATAATGTTGTGGATTATAGTGTTGTGGAGTATAGTGTCGTGGAGCATAGTGCCGTGGAGAACAGTGTCGTGGAGTATAGTGTCGTGGTGTATAATGTTGTGGATTATAGTGTTGTGGTGTATAATGTAGTGGAGAACAGTGTCGGGGTGTATAATGCCATGGAGTATAGTGTCGTGGAATATAGTGTCGTGGAGCATAGTGTTGTGGTGTATAGTGTCGTGGAGCATAGTGCTGTGGAGAACAGTGTCGTGGAGTATAGTGTCGTGGAGTATAATGTCGTGGAGTATAGTGTCGTTGTGTATAGTTTCGTGATGTATAATGCCATGGAGTATAGTGTCATGGAATATAGTGTCGTGGTGTATAGTGTCGTGGAGTATAATGTCGTGGTGTATAGTGTCGTGGAGTATAGTGTCGTGGTGTATAGTGTCGTGGAGTATAGTGTCGTGGTGTATAGTGTAGTGGAGTATAGTGTCGTGGTGTATAGTGTCGTGGTGTATAGTGTCGTGGAGTATAGTGTCGTGGTGTATAGTGTAGTGATGTATAGTGTCGTGGAGTATAGTGTCGTGGAGTATAGTGTCGTGGTGTATAGTGTCGTGGTGTATAGTGTCGTGGTGTATAGTGTCGTGGAGTATAGTGTCGTGGTGTATAGTGTCGTTGTGTATAATGTCGTGGAGTATAGTGTCGTGGTGAATTGTGTGGAGTATAGTGTCGTGTGGATTATAGTGTTGTGGTGTATAGTGTCGTGGTGTATAGTGTGGATTATAGTGTCGTGGTGTATAGTGTTGTGGAGTATAGTGTCGTGGAGTACAGTGTCGTGGTGTATACTGTCGTGGTGTATAGTGTCGTTGTGTATAGTGTCGTTGTGTATAGTGTCGTGGAGAATAGTGTTGTAGAGTATAGTGTCGTGGTGTATAGTGTCGTGGAGTATAATGTCGGTGTGTATAGTGTCGTGGAGAATAGTGTCGTAGAGTATAGTGTCGTGGTGAATAGTGTCGTGGAGTATAGTGTCGTGGTGTATAGTGTCGTGAAGTATAGTGTCGTGGAGTATAGTGCCGTGGAGTACAGTGTCGTGGTGTATACTGTTGTGGTGTATAGTGTCGTGGAGTATAGTGTCGTGGTGTATAGTGTCGTGGAGTAGTGTCGTGGAGTAAAGTCTCGGGGAGTATAGTGTTGTGGAGTATAGTGTTGGGGAGAATAGTGTCGTGGAGAACAGTGTCGTGGTGTATAGTGTTGTGGAGTATAGTGTCGGGGAGTATAGTGTCGTGGAGTATAGTGTCGTGGTTTATAGTGTTGTGGAGTATAGTGTCGGGGAGTATAGTGTCGTGGAGTATTGTGTCAGTGAGTATAGTGACATGGAGTATGGTGTTGTGGAGTATATTGTCGGGGAGTATAGTGTCGTGGAGCATAGTGTCGGGGAGTACAGTGTCATGGTGTATAGTGTTGTGGTGTATATTGTCGTGGTGTATAGTGTCGTGGTGTATAGTGTCATGGTGTATCGTGATGTAGTGTATAATGTCGTGGACTATATGGTGTGGTTTATAGTGTTGTGTATTGCATCGTGGTGTATAGTTTCGTGAAGTATATTGTCACCACCCACCATCCACACCACCCTGTACAATCACCACCCACACCACCCTGTACAATCACCACCCACACCACCCTGTACAATCACCACCCACACCACCCTGTACAATCACCTCCCAGTACAATCACCACCTACACCACCCAGATCAATCACCACCAACACCACCCTGTACAATCACCACCCACACCACCCAGTACAATCACCACCCACACCACCCTGAACAATCATCACCCTGTACAATCACACCCACACCACACTGTACAATCACCACCCTCTACAATCACCACCCACACCACCCTTTACAATCACCACCCACACCACCCTGTACAATCACCACCCACACCACCCTGTACAATCCCCACCCACACCACCCTGTACAATCACCACCCCGTACAATCACCACCCACAACACCCTGTACAATCACCACCCTGTACAATCACCACCCAGTACACTCACCACCCTGTACAATCACCACCCAGCACAATAACCACCCACACAACCCAGTACAATCACCATCCACACCACCCTGTACAATGACCACCCAGTACAATCACCACAAACACCACCCTGTAAAATCACCACCCTGTAAAATCACCCACCATACCACCCTGTACAATCACCCCCAACACCACCCTGTACAATCACGACCCACACCACTCCGTACAATCACCACCCACACCACCTTGTACAATCACCACCCACACCACTCCATACAATCACCACCCACACCACCCTGCACAATCACCCCCCCACACTACCCTGTACAATCACCACCCACACCACCCTGTACAATCACCACCCACACCACTCCGTACAATCACCACCCTGTACAATGACCACCCACACTACTCCGTACAATCACCACCCACACCACCCTGTACAATCACCACCCACACCACTCCATACAATCACCACCCACACCACCCTGTACAATCACCACCCACACCACTCCGTACAATCACCACCCTGTACAATGACCACCCAAACCACTACGTACAATCACCACCCACACCACCCTGTACAATCACCACCCACACCACTCCATACAATCACCACCCACACCACCCAGTACAATCACCCCCCCACACTACCCTGTACAATCACCACCCACACCACCCTGTACAATCACCACCCACACCACTCAGTACAATCACCACCCTGAACAATCACCACCCACACCACTCCATACAATCACCACCCTGTACAATCACCACCAACACCACCCTGTACAATCATCACCCACACCACTCCGTACAATCACCACCCACACCACCCTGTGCAACTGTACAATCACCCCCACACTACCCTGTACAATCACCACCCTGAACAATCACCACCCACACCACTCCATACAATCACCACCCTGTACTATCACCAACACCACCCTGTACAATCACCATCCACACCACTCCGAACAATCACGACCCTGTACAACCACCCCCACACCACCCTGTACAACTGTACAATCACCCCCACACTACCCTGTACAATCACCACCCTGAACAATCACCACCCACACCACTCCATACAATCACCACCCTGTACTATCACCAACACAACCCTGTACAATCACCACCCACACCACTCCGTACAATCACCACCCACACCACTCTGTACAATCACCACCCTGTACAATCACCACCCACACCACCCAGTACAATCACCACCCACACCACCCTGAACAATCACCACCCACACCACTCCGTACAATCACCACCCTGTACTATCACCACCAACACCACCCTGTACAATCACCACCCACACCACTCCGTACAATCACCATCCACACCACTCTGTACAATCACCACCCTGTACAATCACCACCCAGTACAATCACCACCCACACCACTCTGTACAATCACCACCCTGTACAATCACCACCCACACCACCCAGTACAATCACCACCCACACCACCCAGTACAATCACCACCCAGTACAATCACCACCCACACCACCCAGTACTATTACCACCCACACCACCTAGTACAATCACCACCCTGTACAATCACCACCCTCACCACCCAGTACAATCACCACCCTGTACTATCACCAACACCACCCTGTACAATCACCACCCACACCACTCCGTACAATCACCACCCACACCACTCTGTACAATCACCACCCTGTACAATCACCACCCACACCACCCAGTACAATCACCACCCACACCACTCCGTACAATCACCACCCACACCACTCCGTACAATCACCATCCACACCACTCTGTACAATCACCACCCTGTACAATCACCACCCACACCACTCCGTACAATCACCATCCACACCACTCTGTACAATCACCACCCTGTACAATCACCACCCACACCACCCAGTACAATCACCACCCACACCACCCAGTACAATCACCACCCACACCACCCAGTACAATCACCACCCACACCACCCAGTACAATCACCACCCACACCACCCAGTACAATCACCACCCTGTACAATCACCACCCACACCACCCAGTACAATCACCACCCTGTACAATCACCACCCACACCACCCAGTACAATCACCACCCTGTACAATCACCACCCACACCACCCAGTACAATCACCAATCTGTACAATCACCACCCACACCACCCAGTACAATCACCACCCTGTACAATCACCACCCACACCACCCAGTACAATCACCACCCACACCACCCAGTACAATCACCACCCACACCACCCAGTACAATCACCACCCACACCACCCAGTACAATCACCACCCAGTACAATCACCACCCACACCACCCAGAACTATTAACACCCACACCACCTAGTACAATCACCACCCTGTACAATCACCACCCTCACCACCCAGTACAATCACCACCCTGTACTATCACCAACACCACCCTGTACAATCACCACCCACACCACTCCGTACAATCACCACCCACACCACTCTGTACAATCACCACCCTGTACAATCACCACCCACACCACCCAGTACAATCACCACCCACACCACTCCGTACAATCACCACCCACACCACTCCGTACAATCACCATCCACACCACTCTGTACAATCACCACCCAGACCACCCAGTACAATCACCACCCACACCACCCAGTACAATCACCACCCACACCACCCAGTACAATCACCACCCACACCACCCAGTACAATCACCACCCACACCACCCAGTACAATCACCACCCTGTACAATCACCACCCACACCACCCAGTACAATCACCACCCACACCACCCAGTACAATCACCACCCTGTACAATCACCACCCACACCACCCAGTACAATCACCACCCTGTACAATCACCACCCACACCACCCAGTACAATCACCACCAACACCACCCTGTACAATCATCACCCACATCACCCAGTACAATTACCACCAACACCACCCTGTACAATCATCACCCACACCACTCCGTACAATCACCACCCTTTACTATCACCAACACCACCCTGTACAATCACCACCCACACCACTCCGTACAATCACCACCCTGTACAATCACCACCCAGTACAATCACCACCCACACCACCTTGTACAATCACCACCCAGTACAATCACCACCCACACCACCCCATACCAACAGGATGTTGTGGTCAAACCGTCACGTCATTCCGCAATGCCATATTTTGATTTATTTTTTTACGTTCATGTATTTATATGTACATATGTTCCACATTATATTACCAGCAAGGAAAAGAGTTGTTACACAGTATACAATGATTATTTTGCTATACATTGTTTATGTTGGGATTTAAATAAAAAAAAAGGTACATAAAAATGCGAGCCTAGCATACGGAGGCAGATACCACGCGGCAGGTCACATATTCAGTGTGGCCAACCCTCAGTCCTGGCACGAGCTTACATACCCTCCTCTGTTGGGTAAGATTACTGAACAACACAAAACCACTACAACTAGTATCACACCACCACTACTACCACACTGGCATTCACAGAGACAGTGGGGGGGGGGGGAGGTGCCCCGGGTACTCTGGCGCTCAAAGACAGAGGGGGGGGGAGGTGCCCCGGGTACTCTGGCGCTCACAGAGACAGTGGGGGGGGGGGGAGGTGCCCCGGGTAATCTGGCGCTCACAGAGACAGTGGCGGGGGGGGGGAAGGTGCCCCGGGTACTCTGGCGCTCACAGAGACAGTGGGGGGGGGGGAGGTGCCCCGGGTACTCTGGCGCTCACAGAGACAGTGGGGGGGGGGGAGGTGCCCCGGGTAATCTGGCGCTCACAGAGACAGTGGGGGTGGATGACTATACTAGGCTACTACACCACACCACTACACCAGGCTACTACATAATGCCACTATACCAGGCTTTTACACCACACCACTATTCCAGGCTACTACACTACACCACTATTCCAGGGAACTACTCCACACCATTATACCAGGCTACTACACCACACCACTACACCACACCACTACACCAGGCTACTACACCACGCCACTATACCAGGGAACTACTCCACACCATTATACCAGGCTACTACACCACGCCACTACACCACACCACTACACCAGGCTACAACACTACGCCACTACACCAGACAACTATACCACGCCACTACACCACGCCCACTACACCACGCCCACTACACCACGCCCCTACACTAGACTACTAAACCACGCTACTACACTAGGCTACTACACCACACTACTACACCAGACTACTACACCAGGCTATTACACCATGCCACTACACCAGGCTACAACACCACACTACACCACGCCACTACACCAGGCAACTACACCACACCACTACACCACGCCACTACACCACGCCACTACACCAGGCAACTACACCACACCACTACACCAGGCTACTATACCACACCACTACACCAGGCAACTACACCACGCCACTACACCAGGCAACTACACCACGCCACTACACCAGGCAACTACACAAGGCTACTACACCACGCCACTACACCAGGCAACTACACCACGCCACTACACCAGGCAACTATACCACGCTACTACACCACGCCACTACACCACACCACTACACCACGCCACTACACCAGGCAACTATACCACGCTACTACACCACACCACTACACCACACCACTACACCACGCCACTACACCAGGCAACTACACCACACCACTACACCACACCACTAAACCACGCCACTACACCACGCCACTACACCACGCCACTACACCAGGCTACTACACCACACCACTACACCACACCACTACACCACGCCACTACACCAGGCAACTACACCACACCACTACACCACGCCACTACACCACGCCACTACACCACACCACTACACCAGGCAACTACACCACACCACTACACCACACCACTACACCACGCCACTACACCGCACCACTACACCACACCACTACACCAGGCTACTACACCACGCCACTACACCACACCACTACACCACGCCACTACACCAGGCAACTACACCACGCCACTACACCACGCCACTACACCACGCCACTACACCACGCCACTACACCAGGCAACTACACCACACCACTACACCACACCACGCCACTACACCACACCACTACACCACGCCACTACACCAGGCAACTACACCACGCCACTACACCACGCCACTACACCACGCCACTACACCAGGCAACTACACCACGCCACTACACCACGCCACTACACCACACCACTACACCACGCCACTACACCAGGCAACTACACCACACCACTACACCACACCACTACACCACGCCACTACACCACACCACTACACCACGCCACTACACCAGGCAACTACACCACGCCACTACACCACGCCACTACACCACGCCACTACACTACGCCACTACACCACGCCACTACACCACGCCACTACACCACACCACTACACCAGGCAACTACACCACACCACTACACCACGCCACTACACCAGGCTCCTATACCACGCTACTACACCACACCACTACACTACACCAGGCAACAACACCACACCACTACACCACGCCACTACACCACGCCACTACACCACGCCACTACACCACGCCACTACACCAGGCAACTACACCACGCCACTACACCAGGCAACTACACCACGCCACTACACCACACCACTACACCACGCCACTACACCAGGCAACTACACCACGCCACTACACCACACCACTACACCACGCCACTACACAACACCACTACACCACGCCACTACACCACACCACTACACCACGCCACTACACCAGGCAACTACACCACACCACTACACCACGCCACTACACCAGGCCACTACACCACGCCACTACACCAGGCAACTACACCACGCCACTACACCACACCACTACACCACGCCACTACACCAGGCAACTACACCACGCCACTACACCACGCCACTACACCACACCACTACACCAGGCAACTACACCACACCACTACACCACGCCACTACACCAGGCTCCTATACCACGCTACTACACCACACCACTACACCAGGCAACTACACCACACCACTACACCACACCACTACACCAGGCAACTACACCACACCACTACACCACGCCACTACAACAGGCAACTACACCACACCACAACACCACACCACTACAACAGGCAACTACACCACACAACTACACCACGCCACTACACCAGGCAACTACACCACGCAACTACACCACACCACTACACCACGCCACTACACCAGGCAACTACACCAGGCAACTACACCACACCACCACACCACACCACTACACCACGCCACTACACCACACCACTACACCAGGCAACTACACCACACCACTACACCAGGCAACTACACCAGGCAACTACACCACACCACTACACCACACCACTACACCAGGCTACTATACCACGCTACTACACCACACCACTACACCAGGCAACTACACCACACTACTACACCAGGCAACTACACCAGGCAACTACACCACACCACTACACCACACCACTACACCAGGCAACTACACCACACCACTACACCACACCACTACACCAGGCAACTACACCACACCACTACACCACACCACTACACCAGGCAACTACACCAGGCAACTACACCACACCACTACACCACACCACTACACCAGGCAACTACACCACACCACTACACCAGGCCACTACACCACACCACTACACCACGCCACTACACCAGGCAACTATACCACGCTACTACACCACACCACTACACCACACCACTACACCACGCCACTACACCAGGCAACTACACCACACCACTACACCACACCACTAAACCACGCCACTACACCACGCCACTACACCACGCCACTACACCAGGCTACTACACCACACCACTACACCACACCACTACACCACGCCACTACACCAGGCAACTACACCACACCACTACACCACGCCACTACACCACGCCACTACACCACACCACTACACCAGGCAACTACACCACACCACTACACCACACCACTACACCACGCCACTACACCGCACCACTACACCACACCACTACACCAGGCTACTACACCACGCCACTACACCACACCACTACACCACGCCACTACACCAGGCAACTACACCACGCCACTACACCACGCCACTACACCACGCCACTACACCACGCCACTACACCAGGCAACTACACCACACCACTACACCACACCACGCCACTACACCACACCACTACACCACGCCACTACACCAGGCAACTACACCACGCCACTACACCACGCCACTACACCACGCCAATACACCAGGCAACTACACCACGCCACTACACCACGCCACTACACCACACCACTACACCACGCCACTACACCAGGCAACTACACCACACCACTACACCACACCACTACACCACGCCACTACACCACACCACTACACCACGCCACTACACCAGGCAACTACACCACGCCACTACACCACGCCACTACACCACGCCACTACACTACGCCACTACACCACGCCACTACACCACGCCACTACACCACACCACTACACCAGGCAACTACACCACACCACTACACCACGCCACTACACCAGGCTCCTATACCACGCTACTACACCACACCACTACACCACACCACTACACCACGCCACTACACCAGGCAACAACACCACACCACTACACCACGCCACTACACCACGCCACTACACCACGCCACTACACCAGGCAACTACACCACGCCACTACACCAGGCAACTACACCACGCCACTACACCACACCACTACAACACGCCACTACACCAGGCAACTACACCACGCCACTAAACCACACCACTACACCACGCCACTACACAACACCACTACACCACGCCACTACACCACACCACTACACCACGCCACTACACCAGGCAACTACACCACACCACTACACCACGCCACTACACCAGGCCACTACACCACGCCACTACACCAGGCAACTACACCACGCCACTACACCACACCACTACACCACGCCACTACACCAGGCAACTACACCACGCCACTACACCACGCCACTACACCACACCACTACACCAGGCAACTACACCACACCACTACACCACGCCACTACACCAGGCTCCTATACCACGCTACTACACCACACCACTACACCAGGCAACTACACCACACCACTACACCACACCACTACACCAGGCAACTACACCACACCACTACACCACGCCACTACAACAGGCAACTACACCACACCACAACACCACACCACTACAACAGGCAACTACACCACACAACTACACCACGCCACTACACCAGGCAACTACACCACGCAACTACACCACACCACTACACCACGCCACTACACCAGGCAACTACACCAGGCAACTACACCACACCACCACACCACACCACTACACCACGCCACTACACCACACCACTACACCAGGCAACTACACCACACCACTACACCAGGCAACTACACCACACCACTACACCACACCACTACACCAGGCTACTATACCACGCTACTACACCACACCACTACACCAGGCAACTACACCACACTACTACACCAGGCAACTACACCAGGCAACTACACCACACCACTACACCACACCACTACACCAGGCAACTACACCACACCACTACACCACACCACTACACCAGGCAACTACACCACACCACTACACCACACCACTACACCAGGCAACTACACCAGGCAACTACACCACACCACTACACCACACCACTACACCAGGCAACTACACCACACCACTACACCAGGCTACTATACCACACCACTACACCACGCCACTACACCACACCACTACACCAGGCAACTACACCACGCCACTACACAATGCCACTACACCACGCCACTACACCAGGCAACTACACCAGGCAACTACACCACGCCACTACACCACACCACTACACCACGCCACTACACCAGGCAACTACACCACGCCACTACACCACGCCACTACGCCACACCACTACACCAGGCAACTACACCACACCACTACACCACGCCACTACACCAGGCTCCTATACCACGCTACTACACCACACCACTACACCAGGCAACTACACCACACCACTACACCACACCACTACACCAGGCAACTACACCACACCACTACACCACGCCACTACACCAGGCAACTACACCACACCACAACACCACACCACTACAACAGGCCACTACACCACACCACTACACCACGCCACTACACCAGGCAACTACACCACGCAACTACACCACGCAACTACACCACACCACTACACCACGCCACTACACCAGGCAACTACACCAGGCAACTACACCACACCACCACACCACTACACCACGCCACTACACCACACCACTACACCAGGCAACTACACCACACCACTACACCAGGCAACTACACCAGGCAACTACACCACACCACTACACCACACCACTACACCAGGCTACTATACCACGCTACTACACCACACCATTACACCAGGCAACTACACCACACTACTACACCAGGCAACTACACCAGGCAACTACACCACACCACTACACCACACCACTACACCAGGCAACTACACCACACCACTACACCACACCACTACACCAGGCAACTACACCACACCACTACACCACACCACTACACCAGGCAACTACACCAGGCCACTACACCACACCACTACACCACACCACTACACCAGGCAACTACACCACACCACTACACCACACCACTACACCAGGCTACTATACCACACCACTACACCACGCCACTACACCACACCACTACACCAGGCAACTACACCACGCCACTACACAATGCCACTACACCACGCCACTACACCAGGCAACTACACCAGGCAACTACACCACACCACTACACCAGGCAACTACACCACACCACTACACCACGCCACTACACCAGGCTACTATACCACGCAACTACACCACACCACTACACCAGGCAACTACACCAGGCAACTACACCACACCACTACACCAGGCAACTACACCTCACCACTACACCACGCCACTACACCACGCCACTACACCACACCTTTACACCAGGCAACTACACCACACCACTACACCACACCACTACACCACGCCACTACACCAGGCAACTACACCACACCACTACACCAGGCTACTACACCACGCCACTACACCACACCACTACACCACGCCACTACACCAGGCAACTACACCACGCCACTACACCACGCCACTACACCACGCCACTACACCACGCCACTACACCAGGCAACTACACCACACCACTACACCACACCACGCCACTACACCACACCACTACACCACGCCACTACGCCAGGCAACTACACCACGCCACTACACCACGCCACTACACCACGCCACTACACCACGCCACTACACCAGGCAACTACACCACGCCACTACACCACGCCACTACACCACACCACTACACCACGCCACTACACCAGGCAACTACACCACACCACTACACCACACCACTACACCACGCCACTACACCACACCACTACACCACGCCACTACACCACACCACTACACCACGCCACTACACCACGCCACTACACCACGCCACTACACCACGCCACTACACCACACCACTACACCAGGCAACTACACCACACCACTACACCACGCCACTACACCAGGCTCCTATACCACGCTACTACACCACACCACTACACCACGCCACTACACCACGCCACTACACCACGCCACTACACCACGCCACTACACCAGGCAACTACACCACACCACTACACCACACCACTACACCACGCCACTACACCAGGCAACTACACCACACCACTACACCACGCCACTACACCACGCCACTACACCACGCCACTACACCAGGCAACTACACCACGCCACTACACCAGGCAACTACACCACGCCACTACACCACACAACTACACCACGCCACTACACCAGGCAACTACACCACGCCACTACACCACACCACTACACCACGCCACTACACCACACCACTACACCACGCCACTACACCAGGCAACTACACCACACCACTACACCACGCCACTACACCAGGCCACTACACCACGCCACTTCACCAGGCAACTACACCACGCCACTACACCACACCACTACACCACGCCACTACACCAGGCAACTACACCACGCCACTACACCACGCCACTACACCACACCACTACACCAGGCAACTACACCACACCACTACACCACGCCACTACACCAGGCTCCTATACCACGCTACTACACCACACCACTACACCAGGCAACTACACCACACCACTACACCAGGCAACTACACCACACCACTACACCACGCCACTAAACCAGGCAACTACACCACACCACAACACCACACCACTACAACAGGCAACTACACCACACCACTACACCACGCCACTACACCTGGCAACTACACCACGCAACTACACCACACCACTACACCACGCCACTACACCAGGCAACTACACCAGGCAACTACACCACACCACCACACCACACCACTACACCACGCCACTACACCACACCACTACACCAGGCAACTACACCACACCACTACACCAGGCAACTACACCAGGCAACTACACCACACCACTACACCACACCACTACACCAGGCTACTATACCACGCTACTACACCACACCACTACACCAGGCAACTACACCACACTACTACACCAGGCAACTACACCAGGCAACTACACCACACCACTACACCACACCACTACACCAGGCAACTACACCACACCACTACACCACACCACTACACCAGGCAACTACACCACACCACTACACCACACCACTACACCAGGCAACTACACCACACCACTACACCACACCACTACACCACACCACTACACCAGGCAACTACACCACACCACTACACAACACCACTACACCAGGCTACTATACCACACCACTACACCACGCCACTACACCACACCACTACACCAGGCAACTACACCACGCCACTACACAATGCCACTACACCACGCCACTACACCAGGCAACTACACCAGGCAACTACACCACACCACTACACCAGGACACTACACCACACCACTACACCACGCCACTACACCAGGCTACTATACCACGCTACTACACCACACCACTACACCAGGCAACTACACCAGGCAACTACACCACACCACTACACCAGGCAACTACACCTCACCACTACACCACGCCACTACACCACGCCACTACACCACACCTTTACACCAGGCAACTACACCACACCACTACACCACACCACTACACCACGCCACTACACCAGGCAACTACACCACACCACTACACCAGGCTACTACACCACGCCACTACACCACACCACTACACCACGCCACTACACCAGGCAACTACACCACGCCACTACACCACGCCACTACACCACGCCACTACACCACGCCACTACACCAGGCAACTACACCACACCACTACACCACACCACGCCACTACACCACAACACTACACCACGCCACTACGCCAGGCAACTACACCACGCCACTACACCACGCCACTACACCACGCCACTACACCACGCCACTACACCACGCCACTACACCACGCCACTACACCAGGCAACTACACCACGCCACTACACCAGGCCACTACACCACACCACTACACCACGCCACTACACCAGGCAACTACACCACACCACTACACCACACCACTACACCAGGCTCCTATACCACGCTACTACACCACACCACTACACCACGCCACTACACCACGCCACTACACCACGCCACTACACCACGCCACTACACCAAACCACTACACCACACCACTACACCACACTACTACACCAGGCAACTACACCACACCACTACACCACGCCACTACACCAGGCCACTACACCACGCCACTACACCAGGCAACTACACCACGCCACTACACCAGGCAACTACACCACGCCACTACACCACACCACTACACCACGCCACTACACCAGGCAACTACACCACGCCACTACACCACACCACTACACCACGCCACTACACCACACCACTACACCACGCCACTACACCAGGCAACTACACCACACCACTAAACCACGCCACTACACCAGGCCACTACACCACGCCACTACACCAGGCAACTACACCAGGCAACTACACCACACCACCACACCACACCACTACACCCCGCCACTACACCACACCACTACACCAGGCAACTACACCACACCACTACACCAGGCAACTACACCAGGCAACTACACCACACCACTACACCACACCACTACACCAGGCTACTATACCACGCTACTACACCACACCACTACACCAGGCAACTACACCACACTACTACACCAGGCAACTACACCAGGCAACTACACCACACCACTACACCACACCACTACACCAGGCAACTACACCACACCACTACACCACACCACTACACCAGGCAACTACACCACACCACTACACCACACCACTACACCAGGCAACTACACCACACCACTACACCACACCACTACACCACACCACTACACCAGGCAACTACACCACACCACTACACAACACCACTACACCAGGCTACTATACCACACCACTACACCACGCCACTACACCACACCACTACACCAGGCAACTACACCACGCCACTACACAATGCCACTACACCACGCCACTACACCAGGCAACTACACCAGGCAACTACACCACACCACTACACCAGGACACTACACCACACCACTACACCACGCCACTACACCAGGCTACTATACCACGCTACTACACCACACCACTACACCAGGCAACTACACCAGGCAACTACACCACACCACTACACCAGGCAACTACACCTCACCACTACACCACGCCACTACACCACGCCACTACACCACACCTTTACACCAGGCAACTACACCACACCACTACACCACACCACTACACCACGCCACTACACCAGGCAACTACACCACACCACTACACCAGGCTACTACACCACGCCACTACACCACACCACTACACCACGCCACTACACCAGGCAACTACACCACGCCACTACACCACGCCACTACACCACGCCACTACACCACGCCACTACACCAGGCAACTACACCACACCACTACACCACACCACGCCACTACACCACACCACTACACCACGCCACTACGCCAGGCAACTACACCACGCCACTACACCACGCCACTACACCACGCCACTACACCACGCCACTACACCACGCCACTACACCACGCCACTACACCAGGCAACTACACCACGCCACTACACCACGCCACTACACCACACCACTACACCACGCCACTACACCAGGCAACTACACCACGCCACTACACCACACCACTACACCACGCCACTACACCACGCCACTACACCACGCCACTACACCACGCCACTACACCAAACCACTACACCACACCACTACACCACACTACTACACCAGGCAACTACACCACACCACTACACCACGCCACTACACCAGGCCACTACACCACGCCACTACACCAGGCAACTACACCACGCCACTACACCAGGCAACTACACCACGCCACTACACCACACCACTACACCACGCCACTACACCAGGCAACTACACCACGCCACTACACCACACCACTACACCACGCCACTACACCACACCACTACACCACGCCACTACACCAGGCAACTACACCACACCACTAAACCACGCCACTACACCAGGCCACTACACCACGCCACTACACCAGGCAACTACACCACGCCACTACACCACACCACTACACCACGCCACTACACCAGGCAACTACACCACGCCACTACACCACGCCACTACACCACACCACTACACCAGGCAACTACACCACACCACTACACCACGCCACTACACCAGGCTCCTATACCACGCTACTACACCACACCACTACACCAGGCAACTACACCACACCACTACACCAGGCAACTACACCACACCACTACACCACGCCACTACACCAGGCAACTACACCACACCACTACACCACACCACTACAACAGGCAACTACACTACACCACGCCACTACTCCAGGCAACTACACCAGGCAACTACACCACACCACTACACCACGCCACTACACCAGGCAACTACACCAGGCAACTACACCACACCACCACACCACTACACCACGCCACTACACCACACCACTACACCAGGAAACTACACCACACCACTACACCAGGCAACTACACCAGGCAACTACACCACACCACTACACCACACCACTACACCACACCACTACACCAGGCTACTATACCACGCTACTACACCACACCACTACACCAGGCAACTACACCACACCACTACACCAGGCAACTACACCAGGCAACTACACCACACCACTACACCACACCACTACACCAGGCAACTACACCACACCAGTACACCACACCACTACACCAGGCAACTACACCACACCACTACACCACACCACTACACCAGGCAACTACACCAGGCAACTACACCACACCACTACACCACACCACTACACCAGGCAACTACACCACACCACTACACCACGCCACTACACCAGGCTACTATATCACACCACTACACCACGCCACTACACCACACCACTACACCAGGCAACTGCACCACGCCACTACACAATGCCACTACACCACGCCACTACACCAGGCAACTACACCAGGCAACTACACCACACCACTACACCAGGCAACTACACCACACCACTACACCACGCCACTACACCAGGCAACTATACCACGCTACTACACCACACCACTACACCAGGCAACTACACCAGGCAACTACACCACACCACTACACCAGGCAACTACACCACACCACTACACCACGCCACTACACCAGGCAACTACACCACACCACTACACCAGGCAACTACACCACACCACTACACCATGCCACTACACCAGGCAACTACACCACACCACTACACAATGCCACTACACCACGCCACTACACCAGGCTACTACACCATACCACTACACCACGCCACTACACAATGTTACTACACCAGGCAACTACACCAGGCAACTACACCACGCCACTACACCACACCACTACACCAGGCAACTACACCACACCACTACACCACGCCACTACACCAGGCAACTACACCACACCACTACACCAGGCAACTACACCACACCACTACACCATGCCACTACACCAGGCAACTACACCACACCACTACACAATGCCACTACACCACGCCACGACACCAGGCTACTACACCATACCACTACACCACGCCACTACACCACACCACTACACCACGCCACTACACCAGGCAACTACACCACGCCACTACACCACACCACTACACCACGCCACTACACCAGGCAACTACACCACGCCACTACACCAGGCCACTACACCACGCCACTACTCCAGGCAACTACACCACGCCACTACACCACACCACTACACCACGCCACTACACCAGGCAACTACACGACGACACTACACCACGCCACTACACCACACCACTACACCACGCCACTACACCACGCCACTACACCACGCCACTACACCACGCCACTACACCAAACCACTACACCACACCACTACACCACACTACTACACCAGGCAACTACACCACACCACTACACCACGCCACTACACCAGGCCACTACACCACGCCACTACACCAGGCAACTACACCACGCCACTACACCAGGCAACTACACCACGCCACTACACCACACCACTACACCACGCCACTACACCAGGCAACTACACCACGCCACTACACCACACCACTACACCACGCCACTACACCACACCACTACACCACGCCACTACACCAGGCAACTACACCACACCACTAAACCACGCCACTACACCAGGCCACTACACCACGCCACTACACCAGGCAACTACACCAGGCAACTACACCACACCACCACACCACACCACTACACCCCGCCACTACACCACACCACTACACCAGGCAACTACACCACACCACTACACCAGGCAACTACACCAGGCAACTACACCACACCACTACACCACACCACTACACCAGGCTACTATACCACGCTACTACACCACACCACTACACCAGGCAACTACACCACACTACTACACCAGGCAACTACACCAGGCAACTACACCACACCACTACACCACACCACTACACCAGGCAACTACACCACACCACTACACCACACCACTACACCAGGCAACTACACCACACCACTACACCACACCACTACACCAGGCAACTACACCACACCACTACACCACACCACTACACCACACCACTACACCAGGCAACTACACCACACCACTACACAACACCACTACACCAGGCTACTATACCACACCACTACACCACGCCACTACACCACACCACTACACCAGGCAACTACACCACGCCACTACACAATGCCACTACACCACGCCACTACACCAGGCAACTACACCAGGCAACTACACCACACCACTACACCAGGACACTACACCACACCACTACACCACGCCACTACACCAGGCTACTATACCACGCTACTACACCACACCACTACACCAGGCAACTACACCAGGCAACTACACCACACCACTACACCAGGCAACTACACCTCACCACTACACCACGCCACTACACCACGCCACTACACCACACCTTTACACCAGGCAACTACACCACACCACTACACCACACCACTACACCACGCCACTACACCAGGCAACTACACCACACCACTACACCAGGCTACTACACCACGCCACTACACCACACCACTACACCACGCCACTACACCAGGCAACTACACCACGCCACTACACCACGCCACTACACCACGCCACTACACCACGCCACTACACCAGGCAACTACACCACACCACTACACCACACCACGCCACTACACCACACCACTACACCACGCCACTACGCCAGGCAACTACACCACGCCACTACACCACGCCACTACACCACGCCACTACACCACGCCACTACACCACGCCACTACACCACGCCACTACACCAGGCAACTACACCACGCCACTACACCACGCCACTACACCACACCACTACACCACGCCACTACACCAGGCAACTACACCACGCCACAACACCACACCACTACACCACGCCACTACACCACGCCACTACACCACGCCACTACACCACGCCACTACACCAAACCACTACACCACACCACTACACCACACTACTACACCAGGCAACTACACCACACCACTACACCACGCCACTACACCAGGCCACTACACCACGCCACTACACCAGGCAACTACACCACGCCACTACACCAGGCAACTACACCACGCCACTACACCACACCACTACACCACGCCACTACACCAGGCAACTACACCACGCCACTACACCACACCACTACACCACGCCACTACACCACACCACTACACCACGCCACTACACCAGGCAACTACACCACACCACTAAACCACGCCACTACACCAGGCCACTACACCACGCCACTACACCAGGCAACTACACCACGCCACTACACCACACCACTACACCACGCCACTACACCAGGCAACTACACCACGCCACTACACCACGCCACTACACCACACCACTACACCAGGCAACTACACCACACCACTACACCACGCCACTACACCAGGCTCCTATACCACGCTACTACACCACACCACTACACCAGGCAACTACACCACACCACTACACCAGGCAACTACACCACACCACTACACCACGCCACTACACCAGGCAACTACACCACACCACTACACCACACCACTACAACAGGCAACTACACTACACCACGCCACTACTCCAGGCAACTACACCAGGCAACTACACCACACCACTACACCACGCCACTACACCAGGCAACTACACCAGGCAACTACACCACACCACCACACCACTACACCACGCCACTACACCACACCACTACACCAGGAAACTACACCACACCACTACACCAGGCAACTACACCAGGCAACTACACCACACCACTACACCACACCACTACACCACACCACTACACCAGGCTACTATACCACGCTACTACACCACACCACTACACCAGGCAACTACACCACACCACTACACCAGGCAACTACACCAGGCAACTACACCACACCACTACACCACACCACTACACCAGGCAACTACACCACACCAGTACACCACACCACTACACCAGGCAACTACACCACACCACTACACCACACCACTACACCAGGCAACTACACCAGGCAACTACACCACACCACTACACCACACCACTACACCAGGCAACTACACCACACCACTACACCACGCCACTACACCAGGCTACTATATCACACCACTACACCACGCCACTACACCACACCACTACACCAGGCAACTACACCACGCCACTACACAATGCCACTACACCACGCCACTACACCAGGCAACTACACCAGGCAACTACACCACACCACTACACCAGGCAACTACACCACACCACTACACCACGCCACTACACCAGGCTACTATACCACGCTACTACACCACACCACTACACCAGGCAACTACACCAGGCAACTACACCACACCACTACACCAGGCAACTACACCACACCACTACACCACGCCACTACACCAGGCAACTACACCACACCACTACACCAGGCAACTACACCACACCACTACACCATGCCACTACACCAGGCAACTACACCACACCACTACACAATGCCACTACACCACGCCACTACACCAGGCTACTACACCATACCACTACACCACGCCACTACACAATGTTACTACACCAGGCAACTACACCAGGCAACTACACCACGCCACTACACCACACCACTACACCAGGCAACTACACCACACCACTACACCACGCCACTACACCAGGCAACTACACCACACCACTACACCAGGCAACTACACCACACCACTACACCATGCCACTACACCAGGCAACTACACCACACCACTACACAATGCCACTACACCACGCCACTACACCAGGCTACTACACCATACCACTACACCACGCCACTACACCACACCACTACACCACGCCACTACACCAGGCAACTACACCACGCCACTACACCACACCACTACACCACGCCACTACACCAGGCAACTACACCACGCCACTACACCAGGCCACTACACCACGCCACTACTCCAGGCAACTACACCACGCCACTACACCACACCACTACACCACGCCACTACACCAGGCAACTACACCACGACACTACACCACGCCACTACACCACACCACTACACCAGGCAACTACACCACACCACTATACCACGCCACTACACCAGGCTCCTATACCACGCTACTACACCACACCACTACACCAGGCAACTACACCACACCACTACACCACACCACTACACCAGGCAACTACACCACACCACTACACCACGCCACTACACCAGGCAACTACACCACACCACTACACCACACCACTACAACAGGCAACTACACCACACCACTACACCACGCCACTACACCAGGCAACTACACCAGGCAACTACACCACACCACTACACCACGCCACTACACCAGGCAACTACACCAGGCAACTACACCACACCACCACACCACACCACTACACCACGCCACTACACCACACCACTACACCAGGCAACTACACCACACCACTACACCAGGCAACTACACCACACCACTACACCACACCACTACACCAGGCTACTATACCACGCTACTACACCACACCACTACACCAGGCAACTACACCACACCACTACACCAGGCAACTACACCAGGCAACTACACCACACCACTACACCACACCACTACACCAGGCAACTACACCACACCACTACACCACACCACTACACCAGGCAACTACACCACACCACTACACCACGCCACTACACCACACCACTACACCAGGCAACTACACCACGCCACTACACAATGCCACTACACCACGCCACTACACAATGCCACTACACCAGGCTACTATACCACGCTACTACACCATACCACCACACCACACCACTACACCAGGCAACTACACCACACACCACTACACCACACCACTACACAACGCACCTACACGCTACCACACCAGGCCACTACACTACGCTACAACAAATGATAAATGAATAAAAATGATGAACCCACCTTTATTATGATGCTTTATTTTACCAAATGTAGAAATATAATTGTATATTTTTACATTTCCTATTTTATTGATATATATGAGCATTTTAACTTGAAACACTTTATAAAAGGGGTCACAAAGTTTCAAATTAGGTACAAAAGGGGTCACAAAGTTTCAAATTAGGGTACAAAAGGGGTCACATCGTTTCAAATTAGTGTTAGGTACGTAGATTTTGATTAAAAGTTTTGAAAACCTATTTAATTCCACACAAAAAAACGTATCTGATTCGTGAGAAAAATCGTTTCCAATCCTTTCAAAAACTTTCCAGGAACATTGTGGAAACTTGAAATTGTTGGCTGGTAGGTGCCCCAGGTACTCTGGTACTCACAGAGACAGTGGGGGACGAGGTGCCCTGGGTACTCTGGTGCTCAGAGACAGTGGGGGGGGGAGGTGCCCCGGGAACTCTGGCGCTCAGAGACAGTGGGGGGGGGGGGGGCGAGGAGGTGCCCACGGAACTCTGGTGCTCACAGAGACAGTAGGGGGGGGGGGAGGTGCTCTGGGTACTCTGGCACTCACAGAGACAGGGGGGGGTGGAGGTGCCCCGGGTACTCTGGCACTCACAGAGACAGTGGGGGGGAGGTACCCCGGGTACTCTGACGCTAACAGAGACAGTGGGGGGGGGGAGGTGCCCCGGGTACTCTAGCGTTGGCGGTGACATTGGGGGGGGAGGTGCCCCGGGTACTCTGGCGCTCACAGAGACAGTGGGGGGGGTAGGTGTCCCAGGTACTCTGGCGCTCACAGAGACAGTGGAGGAGGGGGGAGGTGCCCCGGGTACTCTGGCGCTCACAGTGACAGTGGGGGGAGGAGGTGCCCCGGGTACTCTAGCGCTCACAGAGACAGTGGGGGGAGGTGCCCCGGGTACTCTGGCGCTCACAGAGACAGTGGGGGGGAGGTGCCCCGGGTACTCTGGCGCTCACAGTGACAGTGGGGGGGGGAGTGTCTCGGGTACTCTGGCGCTCACAGTGACAGTGGGGGGGAGGAGGTGCCCCGGGTACTCTGGCGCTCACATAGACAGTGGAGGAGGAGGGAGGTGCCCCGGGTACTCTGGCACTCACAGTGACAGTGGGGGTAGGAGGTGCCCCCGGGTACTCTGGCGCTCACAGAGACAGTGGGGGGGGAGTGTCTCGGGTACTCTGGCGCTCACAGTGACAGTGGGGGGGGAGGTGCCCCCGGGTACTCTGGCGCTCACAGTGACAGTGGGGGGGGGAGTGTCTCGGGTACTCTGACGCTCACAGTGACAGTGGGGGGGGAGTGTCTCGGGTACTCTGGCGCTCACAGTGACAGTAGGGGGGAGGAGATGCCCCGGGTACTCTGGCGCTCACAGAGACAGTGGGGGGGGGGAGGTGCCCCGGGTACTCTGGCGATCACAGAGACAGTGGAGGAGGGGGGAGGTGCCCCGGGTACTCTGGCGCTCACAGTGACAGTGGGGGGAGGAGGTGCCCCGGGTACTCTGGCGCTCAATGAGACATTGGGGGGGGAGGTGCCCCGGGTACTCTGGCGCTCACAGAGACAGTGGGGGGGAGATGCCCCGGGTACTCTGGCGCTCACAGAGACAGTGGGGGGGGGGAGGTGCCCCGGGTACTCTGGCGCTCACAGTGACAGTGGGGGGGGGGGAGGTGCCCCGGGTACTCTGGCGCTCACAGTGACAGTGGGGGGGGGGGAGTGTCTCGGGTAATCTGGCGCTCACAGTGGCAGTGGGGGGGAGGAGGTGCCCCGGGTACTCTGGCGCTCACAGTGACAGTGGAGGGGAGGGAGGTGCCCCGGGTACTCTGGCGCTCACAGTGACAGTGGGGGGAGGAGGTGCCCCGGGTACTCTGGCGTTCAATGAGACAGTGGGGGGGAAGGTGCCCCGGGTACTCTGGCGCTCACAGAGACAGTGGAGGAGGGGGAGGTGCCCCGGGTACTCTGGCGCTCACAGAGACAGTGGGGGGGGAGGTGCCCCGGGTACTCTGGCGCTCACAGTGACAGTGGGGGGGGGAGTGTCTCGCGTAATCTGGCGCTCACAGTGACAGTGGGGGGGAGGAGGTGCCCCGGGTACTCTGGCGCTCACAGAGACAGTGGGGGGGAGGAGGTGCCCCGGGTACTCTGGCGCTCACAGTGACAGTGGAGGGGAGGGAGGTGCCCTGGGTACTCTGGCGCTCACAGAGACAGTGGGGGGGAGGAGGTGCCCCGGGTACTCTGGCGCTCACAGTGACAGTGGGGGGGGGGAGGTGGTGCCCCCCGGGTACCCTGGCGCTCACAGAGACAGTGGTGGGGAGGTGGTGCCCCGGGTACTCTGGCGCTCACAGAGACAGTGGGGGGGAGAGAGGTGCCCCGGGTACTCTGGCGCTCACAGTGACAGTGGGGGGGGAGTGTCTCGGGTACTCTGGCGCTCACAGTGACAGTGGGGGGGAGGAGGTGCCCCGGGAACTCTGGCGCTCATAGAGACAGTGGGGGGGAGGAGATGCCCCGGGTACTCTGGCGCTCACAGTGACTGTGGAGGGGGGGGAGGTGCCCTGGGTACTCTGGCGCTCACAGAGACAGTGGGGGGGAGGAGGTACCCCGGGTACTCTGGCGCTCACAGTGACAGTGGGGGGGGGGGCAGGTGGTGCCCCGGGTACTCTGGCGCTCACAGAGACAGTGGGGGGGGAGGTGGTGCCCCGGGTACTCTGGCGCTCACAGAGACAGTGGTGGGGAGGTGGTGCCCCGGGTACCCTGGCGCTCACAGAGACAGTGGGGGGGGGAGGTGGTGCCCCGGGTACTCTGGCGCTCACAGAGACAGTGGGGGGGGGGAGGTGCCCCGGGTACTCTGGCGCTCACAGAGACAGTAGGGGGGGAGGTGCCCCGGGTACTCTGGCGCTCACAGTGACAGTGGGGAGGGGGGAGTGTCTCGGGTACTCTGGCGCTCACAGTGACAGTGGGGGGGAGGAGGTGCCCCGGGTACTCTGGCGCTCACATAGACAGTGGAGGAGGAGGGAGGTGCCCTGGGTACTCTGGCGCTCACAGTGACAGTGGGGGGGAGGAGGTGCCCCGGGTACTCTGGCGCTCACATAGACAGTGGGGGGGGGGACGTGCCCCGGGTACTCTGGCGCTCACAGAGACAGTGGAGGAGGAGGGAGGTGCCCCGGGTACTCTGGCGCTCACAGTGACAGTGGGGGGAGGAGGTGCCCCGGGTACTCTGGCGCTCACAGAGACAGTGGGGGGGGGAGTGTCTCGGGTACTCTGGCGCTCACAGTGACAGTGGGGGGGGGGGGAGGTGCCCCGGGTACTCTGGCGCTCACAGTGACAGTGGGGGGGGGAGTGTCTCGGGTACTCTGGCGCTCACAGTGACAGTGGAGGGAGGTGGTGCCCCGGGTACTCTGGCGCTCACAGTGACAGCGGAGGGAGGTGGTGCCCCGGGTACTCTGGCGTTCACAGTGACAGTGGAGGGAGTTGGTGCCCCGGGTACTCTGGCGCTCACAGAGACAGTGGTGGGGGAGGTGCCCCGGGTACTCTGGCGCTCTCAGAGACAGTAGGGGGGGGAGGTGCCCCGGGTACTCTGGCGCTCACAGTGACAGTGGGGAGGGGGGAGTGTCTCGGGTACTCTGGCGCTCACAGTGACAGTGGGGGGGAGGAGGTGCCCCGGGTACTCTGGCGCTCACATAGACAGTGGAGGAGGAGGGAGGTGCCCCGGGTACTCTGGCGCTCACAGAGACAGTGGAGGAGGAGGGAGGTGCCCCGGGTACTCTGGCGCTCACAGTGACAGTGGGGGGAGGAGGTGCCCCGGGTACTTTGGCGCTCACAGAGACGGTGGGGGGGGGGGAGTGTCTCGGGTACTCTGGCGCTCACAGTGACAGTGGGGGGGGGGAGGTGCCCCGGGTACTCTGGCGCTCACAGTGACAGTGGGGGGGGGGGAGTGTCTCGGGTACTCTGGCGCTCAGAGTGACAGTGGAGGGAGGTGGTGCCCCGGGTACTCTGGCGTTCACAGTGACAGTGGAGGGAGGTGGTGCCCCGGGTACTCTGGCGCTCACAGAGACAGTGGGGGGGGGGAGGTGGTGCCCCAGGTACTCTGGCGTTCACAGTGACAGTGGAGGGAGGTGGTGCCCCGGGTACTCTGGCGCTCACAGAGACAGTGGGGGGGGGGGAGGTGGTGCCCCGGGTACTCTGGCGCTCACAGAGACAGTGGGGGGGGGGGAGGTGGTGCCCCGGGTACTCTGCCGCTCACAGAGACAGTGGGGGGGGGAGGTGGTGTCCCGGGAACTCTGGCGCTCACAGTGACAGTGGGGGGGAGGTGCCCGGGGTACTCAGGCGCTCCCAGAGACAGTGGGGGGGGGAGGTGCTTCGGGTACTCTGGCGCTCACAAAGACAGTGGGGGGAGGATGTGCGCCGGGTACTCTGGCGTTCACAGAGACAGTGGAAGTGATAGTGTCCCTCCTGGTTACTCTGAGAGCACAACATAAAGGTTTATTTCTCCCCCGCGAGTAAAAATATGTTACCTCTATTAGTTATAGGTACTGCCAATATTTCTTATAATAATTATGATAATTCCCTTTCAAACAGTTATGGTTTAGTATTACTTATTCACCTTGTAACCTATACTATAACTCAGCTATATTCGTTTCCTATTTGTTAAACCTTGTTCACTATAGACATCTATATTGCGTCTGCAAATTTCACACAGCTTCCAAATCGTTTAGAGTAAACTTGTTTGTTTATTGAAAAATATCCTTGAGTTGCAGATATAATTTCATCTCATTCTCATTGTAGATTTTGTTAAGGAATATTGTGGAGGAGGTCGCCTATGGGGTATGGGACGACCGACCACGTGGTAATGGAAATGCACAGAAATGGACGTAAATATAAGGTAGACAGTTGCTCACCTCGCGCTGAAGTCATCTAGGGGCGAGCTGAAGCAATGCGATGGCTTCTTAGGGGCGAGGATGGGCGAGGTCCAATGGTAGCTGGTCAATATGGGGTGCTGGACCACTGTCCAGGAGGCGTCGCTAACAGGTGTATCTGCGGTCAGGTGCGGTCTTCTCTGGCCCTCTCCGCTGCCTCCGGGCATGCGCGTGGGTGGTGTGCAGGCACAGGACTGCTGTCCCCGAATCAGGAGCACCTAGCGTGAGAGATATTCCCGCTGGCGGCCACTCTGAATGTAGTTCCCTCCACCATATTGTTATGTTTCTGCAGCCATCCATCATCACCTGTGACAACACACAGTCAAAGACATGACAGACAGACAAATGAGAATTTTCTAACAACTGTTGCAAATTTTCTTAGCTATATTTGTTACAGAACATCTTCTTAACTTTATAATACCTTCGCTGCATATGTTGTTAGAAGGAAGAAATATTATTTTTGTATAACATTTACCTTCTTTCACTAGCACAAAAACTTACTCTCGCTCAAAACACAAATACTCCTCCACATTCTCATCAATAATTAGCGGTTCTGTGTATTATATCACCAACATTTACTGAAACAAAAGTTTGGATAAATAACATCAACACGTTCCTATAAAATAAACTTGTACTAATGACTGTTACAGCCTGAAGGTTTTAACTTTCAAAACTAGTTAGTTTAATTAGTGGTTGTAGCACTCACCTATATTCGTCCTATATTGTGGGAGGGTTCTCCAAGTCTAGCTTTACTAGAGATGAAGCCCATAACTTGAAACACTCCAGGCCTGGCCTGGGGTGTATATATATTATGTTATATTATAATTTATATTATATTATATTTAGTTTATATTATATTATATTATATTTTGATTTATTATATTATATTTAATTTATATTATATTATATTATATTACATTATATTTTAATTTATTATATTTTATGAATATTCACAAAACATAATAAACTATTGTCGTCCTAAGGTATGAAGGAGTGTCAACAGGTCCCACTGGATAGTGAAACTTATTGCTTAAACATAAGTTTATTTCACCGAACCCCTACTACACTAGTAATAAAGATTCCCCATACCACTTATAACACATTCCTCTCTTTTCCTAAAACACCAATAATCCACTTCTTCCCACTAGACACAGTATTATCAATAATAATAATTTAACTCATGGGCTTGAAAGAACTGAACTTAACTGAAATCTCCTTCCACATTTTGGGAGTGGCGAAGCTTCCCAAATGCTGACACCAGACCAATTAAAATTTGCTTGCAGTCTCCGGCAAAGTCCACTACGGGCTCACCATAGCCCGTGCTACTTGGAACTTTTGTTCCGAGTAGCTGAATCTAAAACAACAACAACAACAACAACAACAATTGTGTCCGTCAGCGTTAAACCTACACAAGTTATCGTACAGTAACCGTCCTATGCTTCCAGCCAAGTTTGACCAAATAATTCATAGATATTATATGACTTCATCATACAACTGGTTATGTCTAAACACTTCACTTAGTATACGAAAGGTCCAACATATATCTTACTAGTTGTATGTGTGCAAATAATCGAGGGGAGGGCCGCGCTGCCCCCCCTCCCCCTGTTACCGCTCAAGCGCCAATCCGCGGTTCCCACGCTTGTACTTATTGCTACAAGCCCTTGTTTGTTAACTATTAGACCAGACAGGTCGCGACAATGATTGAACTTGTCACTCCATATCAGTTAACAAGAACTGAAGACAAAAACATACATAGATAAACTTTCACTAGAGACAAAACTTGAGACTTTTTTCCGTTAACAAAACTTTAGGACAATCTTTATCAAAAAGATATAACAAAAACAAAACAAAAAAACAAAAACAGTAGGACAAAAACTCTACCAAACTCATTATGCACAAGTATTCTCTGTACAATATTACTATCAGTTTTAAAACTATTCTTCGTATTTCGATTTAAAATCTAATAAGTATACATATCACCCGAGCAACATATCAATTTGAATTTATGTCCATCCTAACTCATCTATCATAACTTTTTTAATCTTACAAACTTACAAACAAACTTACAAACTTACAAACGGTTGAAACTTTATAATCTTACAAACTCATTCATTGTAACGTTATCAATCTTACAAACTCATCCATTGTAACTTTATCAATATTACAAACTCATCCATTGTAACTTTATCAATATTACAAACTCATCCATTGTAACCACACTACCCGTGCTGCCATCACCAACAGCAGCAGTTTCCCCTGCAATATTAACAGTGTTTTTAGTATGAGACAAGGGATAAAAGCCCCAAATTAACGAACATATGCCTTAGGTTAGTTATTATTAACATGCCATACCTGGTCTTCAACACACACAGCTGCATAGAATATTTACCTGACCACTAAATTAGCAGTGTCATCCCCAAGTTAAAGGAAACTCTTTTTATACACCTGGTCTCATTATTTACAACGTGATAATATGATCGAACCTTTGTTGTGCTGCAGGAGAACCTTTGTTGTGCTGCAGGTGAACATTTGTTGTGCTGCAGGTGAACCTTTGTTGTGCTGCAGGTGAACCTTTGTTGTGCTGCTGGAGAACCTTTGTTGTGCTGCAGGTGAACCTTTGTTGTGCTACAGGAGAACCTTTGTTGTGCTGCAGGAGAACCTTTGTTGTGCTGCAGGTGAACCTTTGTTGTGCTGCAGGAGAACCTTTGTTGAGTTACAGGTGAACCTTTGTTGTGCTGCAGGTGAACCTTTGTTGTGCTGCAGGAGAACCTTTGTTGTGCTGCAGGAGAACCTTTGTTGTGCTACAGGAGAACCTTTGTTGTGCTGCAGGAGAACCTTTGTTGTGCTACAGGAGAACCTTTGTTGTGCTACAGGAGAACCTTTGTTGTGCTGCAGGTGAACCTTTGTTGTGCTGCAGGAGAACCTTTGTTGAGTTACAGGTGAACCTTTGTTGAGTTACAGGTGAACCTTTGTTGAGTTACAGGTGAACCTTTGTTGAGTTGCAGGTGAACCTTTGTTGTGCTGCTGGAGAACCTTTGTTGTGCTGCAGGAGAACCTTTGTTGTGCTGCAGGTGAACCTTTGTTGTGCTGCAGGAGAACCTTTGTTGTGCTGCAGGAGAACCTTTGTTGTGCTACAGGAGAACCTTTGTTGTGCTACAGGAGAACCTTTGTTGTGCTGCAGGAGAACCTTTGTTGTGCTGCAGGTGAACCTTTGTTGAGCTGCAGGAGAACCTTTGTTGAGTTACAGGTGAACCTTTGTTGAGTTGCAGGTGAACCTTTGTTGTGCTGCAGGTGAACCTTTGTTGTGCTGCAGGTGAACCTTTGTTGTGCTACAGGAGAACCTTTGTTGTGCTGCAGGTGAACCTTTGTTGTGCTGCAGGAGAACCTTTGTTGTGCTGCAGGAGAACCTTTGTTGTGATGCAGGTGAACCTTTGTTGTGCTGCAGGAGAACCTTTGTTGAGTTACAGGTGAACCTTTGTTGTGCTGCAGGTGAACCTTTGTTGTGCTGCAGGAGAACCTTTGTTGTGCTGCAGGAGAACCTTTGTTGTGCTACAGGAGAACCTTTGTTGTGCTACAGGAGAACCTTTGTTGTGCTGCAGGTGAACCTTTGTTGTGCTGCAGGAGAACCTTTGTTGAGTTACAGGTGAACCTTTGTTGAGTTACAGGTGAACCTTTGTTGAGTTACAGGTGAACCTTTGTTGAGTTGCAGGTGAACCTTTGTTGTGCTGCTGGAGAACCTTTGTTGTGCTGCAGGAGAACCTTTGTTGTGCTGCAGGTGAACCTTTGTTGTGCTGCAGGAGAACCTTTGTTGTGCTGCAGGAGAACCTTTGTTGTGCTACAGGAGAACCTTTGTTGTGCTACAGGAGAACCTTTGTTGTGCTGCAGGAGAACCTTTGTTGTGCTGCAGGTGAACCTTTGTTGTGCTGCAGGAGAACCTTTGTTGAGTTACAGGTGAACCTTTGTTGAGTTGCAGGTGAACCTTTGTTGTGCTGCAGGAGAACCTTTGTTGTGCTGCAGGAGAACTTTTGTTGTGCTGCAGGTGAACCTTTGTTGTGCTGCAGGAGAACCTTTGCTGTGCTGCAGGAGAACCTTTGTTGTGCTGCAGGTGAACCTTTGTTGTGCTGCAGGAGAACCTTTGTTGTGCTGCAGGAGAACCTTTGTTGTGCTGCAGGTGAACCTTTGTTGTGCTGCAGGAGAACCTTTGTTGTGCTGCAGGTGAACCTTTGTTGTGCTGCAGGAGAACCTTTGTTGTGCTGCAGGAGAACCTTTGTTGTGCTGCAGGAGAACCTGTGTTGTGCTGCAGGTGAACCTTTGTTGTGCTGCAGGAGAACCTTTGTTGTGCTGCAGGTGAACCTTTGTTGTGCTGCAGGAGAACCTTTGTTGTGCTGCAGGAGAACCTTTGTTGTGCTGCAGGTGAACCTTTGTTGTGCTGCAGGAGAACCTTTGTTGTGCTGCAGGTGAACCTTTGTTGTGCTGCAGGAGAACCTTTGTTGTGCTGCAGGTGAACCTTTGTTGTGCTGCAGGAGAACCTTTGTTGTGCTGCAGGTGAACCTTTGTTGTGCTGCAGGTGAACATTTGTTGTGCTGCAGGAGAACCTTTGTTGTGCTACAGGAGAACCTTTGTTGTGCTGCAGGAGAACCTTTGTCGTGCTGCAGGTGAACCTTTGTTGTGCTGCAGGAGAACCTTTGTTGAGTTACAGGTGAACCTTTGTTGAGTTGCAGGTGAACCTTTGTTGTGCTGCAGGTGAACCTTTGTTGTGCTGCAGGTGAACCTTTGTTGTGCTACAGGAGAACCTTTGTTGTGCTGCAGGTGAACCTTTGTTGTGCTGCAGGTGAACCTTTGTTGTGCTGCAGGTGAACCTTTGTTGTGCTGCAGGTGAACCTTTGTTGTGCTGCAGGAGAACCTTTGTTGAGTTACAGGTGAACCTTTGTTGAGTTGCAGGTGAACCTTTGTTGTGCTGCAGGAGAACTTTTGTTGTGCTGCAGGAGAACCTTTGTTGTGCTGCAGGTGAACCTTTGTTGTGCTGCAGGAGAACCTTTGTTGTGCTGCAGGAGAACCTTTGTTTTGCTGCAGGAGAACCTTTGTTGTGCTGCAGGAGAACCTTTGTTGTGCTGCAGGTGAACCTTTGTTGTGCTGCAGGAGAACCTTTGTTGTGCTGCAGGAGAACCTTTGTTGTGCTGCAGGTGAACCTTTGTTGCGCTGCAGGAGAACATTTGTTGTGCTGCAGGTGAACCTTTGTTGTGCTGCAGGTGAACCTTTGTTGTGCTGCAGGTGAACCTTTGTTGTGCTGCAGGAGAACCTTTGTTGTGCTGCAGGAAACCTTTGTTGTGCTGCAGGAAACCTTTGTTGTGCTGCAGGAAACCTTTGTTGTGCTGCAGGAAACCTTTGTTGTGCTGCAGGAAACCTTTGTTGTGCTGCAGGAAACCTTTGTTGTGCTGCAGGAAACCTTTGTTGTGCTGCAGGAAACCTTTGTTGTGCTGCAGGAAACCTTTGTTGTGCTGCAGGAAACCTTTGTTGTGCTGCAGGAGAACCTTTGTTGTGCTGCAGGAGAACCTTTGTTGTGCTGCAGGAAACCTTTGTTGTGCTGCAGGAGAACCTTTGTTGTGCTGCAGGAGAACCTTTGTTGTGCTGCAGGAAACCTTTGTTGTGCTGCAGGAGAACCTTTGTTGTGCTGCAGGAGAACCTTTGTTGTGCTGCAGGAGAACCTTTGTTGTGCTGCAGGTGATCCTTTGTTGTGCTGCAGGAGAACCTTTGTTGTGCTGCAGGAGAACCTTTGTTGTGCTGCAGGAGAACCTTTGTTGTGCTGCAGGAAACCTTTGTTGTGCTGCAGGAGAACCTTTGTTGTGCTGCAGGAGAACCTTTGTTGTGCTGCAGGAGAACCTTTGTTGTGCTGCAGGAGAACCTTTGTTGTGCTGCAGGAAACCTTTGTTGTGCTGCAGGAGAACCTTTGTTGTGCTGCAGGAGAACCTTTGTTGTGCTGCAGGAGAACCTTTGTTGTGCTGCAGGAGAACCTTTGTTGTGCTGCAGGAAACCTTTGTTGTGCTGCAGGAGAACCTTTGTTGTGCTGCAGGAGAACCTTTGTTGTGCTGCAGGTGAACCTTTGTTGTGCTGCAGGAGAACCTTTGTTGAGTTACAGGTGAACCTTTGTTGTGCTGCAGGTGAACCTTTGTTGTGCTGCAGGAGAACCTTTGTTGTGCTGCAGGAGAACCTTTGTTGTGCTACAGGAGAACCTTTGTTGTGCTACAGGAGAACCTTTGTTGTGCTGCAGGTGAACCTTTGTTGAGTTACAGGTGAACCTTTGTTGAGTTACAGGTGAACCTTTGCTGAGTTACAGGTGAACCTTTGTTGAGTTGCAGGTGAACCTTTGTTGTGCTGCTGGAGAACCTTTGTTGTGCTGCAGGAGAACCTTTGTTGTGCTGCAGGTGAACCTTTGTTGTGCTGCAGGAGAACCTTTGTTGTGCTGCAGGAGAACCTTTGTTGTGCTACAGGAGAACCTTTGTTGTGCTACAGGAGAACCTTTGTTGTGCTGCAGGAGAACCTTTGTTGTGCTGCAGGTGAACCTTTGTTGAGCTGTAGGAGAACCTTTGTTGAGTTACAGGTGAACCTTTGTTGAGTTGCAGGTGAACCTTTGTTGTGCTGCAGGTGAACCTTTGTTGTGCTGCAGGTGAACCTTTGTTGTGCTACAGGAGAACCTTTGTTGTGCTGCAGGTGAACCTTTGTTGTGCTGCAGGAGAACCTTTGTTGTGCTGCAGGAGAACCTATGTTGTGATGCAGGTGAACCTTTGTTGTGCTGCAGGAGAACCTTTGTTGAGTTACAGGTGAACCTTTGTTGTGCTGCAGGTGAACCTTTGTTGTGCTGCAGGAGAACCTTTGTTGTGCTGCAGGAGAACCTTTGTTGTGCTACAGGAGAACCTTTGTTGTGCTACAGGAGAACCTTTGTTGTGCTGCAGGTGAACCTTTGTTGTGCTGCAGGAGAACCTTTGTTGAGTTACAGGTGAACCTTTGTTGAGTTACAGGTGAACCTTTGTTGAGTTACAGGTGAACCTTTGTTGAGTTGCAGGTGAACCTTTGTTGTGCTGCTGGAGAACCTTTGTTGTGCTGCAGGAGAACCTTTGTTGTGCTGCAGGTGAACCTTTGTTGTGCTGCAGGAGAACCTTTGTTGTGCTGCAGGAGAACCTTTGTTGTGCTACAGGAGAACCTTTGTTGTGCTACAGGAGAACCTTTGTTGTGCTGCAGGAGAACCTTTGTTGTGCTGCAGGTGAACCTTTGTTGTGCTGCAGGAGAACCTTTGTTGTGCTGCAGGAGAACCTTTGTTGAGTTGCAGGTGAACCTTTGTTGTGCTGCAGGAAACCTTTGTTGTGCTGCAGGAGAACTTTTGTTGTGCTGCAGGTGAACCTTTGTTGTGCTGCAGGTGAACCTTTGTTGTGCTGCAGGAGAACCTTTGTTGTGCTGCAGGAGAACCTTTGTTGAGTTGCAGGTGAACCTTTGTTGTGCTGCAGGAAACCTTTGTTGTGCTGCAGGAGAACTTTTGTTGTGCTGCAGGTGAACCTTTGTTGTGCTGCAGGAGAACCTTTGCTGTGCTGCAGGAGAACCTTTGTTGTGCTGCAGGTGAACCTTTGTTGTGCTGCAGGAGAATCTTTGTTGTGCTGCAGGAGAACCTTTGTTGTGCTGCAGGTGAACCTTTGTTGTGCTGCAGGAGAACCTTTGTTGTGCTGCAGGTGAACCTTTGTTGTGCTGCAGGAGAACCTTTGTTGTGCTGCAGGAGAACCTTTGTTGTGCTGCAGGTGAACCTTTGTTGTGCTGCAGGAGAACCTTTGTTGTGCTGCAGGTGAACCTTTGTTGTGCTGCAGGAGAACCTTTGTTGTGCTGCAGGAGAACCTTTGTTGTGCTGCAGGAGAACCTGTGTTGTGCTGCAGGTGAACCTTTGTTGTGCTGCAGGAGAACCTTTGTTGTGCTGCAGGTGAACCTTTGTTGTGCTGCAGGAGAACCTTTGTTGTGCTGCAGGAGAACCTTTGTTGTGCTGCAGGTGAACCTTTGTTGTGCTGCAGGAGAACCTTTGTTGTGCTGCAGGTGAACCTTTGTTGTGCTGCAGGAGAACCTTTGTTGTGCTGCAGGTGAACCTTTGTTGTGCTGCAGGAGAACCTTTGTTGTGCTGCAGGTGAACCTTTGTTGTGCTGCAGGTGAACCTTTGTTGTGCTGCAGGAGAACCTTTGTTGTGCTACAGGAGAACCTTTGTTGTGCTGCAGGAGAACCTTTGTTGTGCTGCAGGTGAACCTTTGTTGCGCTGCAGGAGAACATTTGTTGTGCTGCAGGTGAACCTTTGTTGAGCTGCAGGTGAACCTTTGTTGTGCTGCAGGTGAACCTTTGTTGTGCTGCAGGTGAACCTTTGTTGTGCTGCAGGAGAACCTTTGTTGTGCTGCAGGTGAACCTTTGTTGTGCTGCAGGAAACCTTTGTTGTGCTGCAGGTGAACCTTTGTTGTGCTGCAGGAAACCTTTGTTTGTGCTGCAGGAAACCTTTGTTGTGCTGCAGGAGAACCTTTGTTGTGCTGCAGGAGAACCTTTGTTGTGCTGCAGGAGAACCTTTGTTGTGCTGCAGGAGAACCTTTGTTGTGCTGCAGGAGAACCTTGTTGTGCTGCAGGAGAACCTTTGTTGTGCTGCAGGAGAACCTTTGTTGTGCTGCAGGAGAACCTTTGTTGTGCTGCAGGAGAACCTTTGTTGTGCTGCAGGAGAACCTTTGTTGTGCTGCAGGAGAACCTTTGTTGTGCTGCAGGATGAACCTTTGTTGTGCTGCAGGAGAACCTTTGTTGTGCTGCAGGAGAACCTTTGTTGTGCTGCAGGAGAACCTTTGTTGTGCTGCAGGAGAACCTTTGTTGTGCTGCAGGAGAACCTTTGTTGTGCTGCAGGAGAACCTTTGTTGTGCTGCAGGAGAACCTTTGTTGGCTGCAGGAGAACCTTTGTTGTGCTGCAGGAGAACCTTTGTTGTGCTGCAGGAGAACCTTTGTTGTGCTGCAGGAGAACCTTTGTTGTGCTGCAGGAGAACCTTTGTTGTGCTGCAGGAGAACCTTTGTTGTGCTGCAGGAGAACCTTTGTTGTGCTGCAGGAGAACCTTTGTTGTGCTGAGGAGAACCTTTGTTGTGCTGCAGGAGACACCTTTGTTGTGCTGCAGGAGAACCTTTGTTGTGCTGCAGGAGAACCTTTGTTGTGCTGCAGGAGAACCTTTGTTGTGCTGCAGGAGAACCTTTGTTGTGCTGCAGGAGAACCTTTGTTGTGCTGCAGGGAGAACCTTTTTGTTGTGCTGCAGGAGAACCTTGTTGTGCTGCAGGAGAACCTTTGTTGTGCTGCAGGAGAACCTTTGTTGTGCTGCAGGAGAACCTTTGTTGTGCTGCAGGAGAACCTTTGTTGTGCTGCAGGAGAACCTTTGTTGTTGCTGCAGGAGAACCTTTGTTGTGCTGCAGGAGAACCTTTGTTGTGCTGCAGGAGGAACCTTTGTTGTGCTGCAGGAGAACCTTTGTTGTGCTGCAGGAGAAACTTTGGTTGTGCTGCAGGAGAACCCTTTGTTGTGCTTGCAGGAGACCTTTGTTGTGCTGCAGGAGAACCTTTGTTGTGCTGCAGGAAGAAACTTTGTGTGCTGCAGAGAACCTTTGTGTGCTGCAGGAGAACCTTTGTTGTGCTGCAGGAGAACCTTTGTTGTGCTGCAGGAGAACCTTTGTTGTGCTTGCAGGAGAACCTTTTGTTGTGCTGCAGGAGAACCTTTGTTGTGCTGCAGGAGAACCTTTGTTGTGCTGCAGGAGAACCTTTGTTGTGCTGCAGGAGAACCTTTGTTGTGCTGCAGGAGAACCTTTGTTGTGCTGCAGGAGAACCTTTGTTGTGCTGCAGGAGAACCTTTGTTGTGCTGCAGGAGAACCTTTGTTGTGCTGCAGGAGAACCTTTGTTGTGCTGCAGGAGAACCTTTGTTGTGCTGCAGGAGAACCTTTGTTGTGCTGCAGGAGAACCTTTGTTGTGCTGCAGGAGAACCTTTGTTGTGCTGCAGGAGAACCTTTGTTGTGCTGCAGGAGAACCTTTGTTGTGCTGCAGGAGAACCTTTGTTGTGCTGCAGGAGAACCTTTGTTGTGCTGCAGGAGAACCTTTGTTGTGCTGCAGGAGAACCTTTGTTGTGCTGCAGGAGAACCTTTGTTGTGCTGCAGGAGAACCTTTGTTGTGCTGCAGGAGAACCTTTGTTGTGCTGCAGGAGAACCTTTGTTGTGCTGCAGGAGAACCTTTGTTGTGCTGCAGGAGAACCTTTGTTGTGCTGCAGGAGAACCTTTGTTGTGCTGCAGGAGAACCTTTGTTGTGCTGCAGGAGAACCTTTGTTGTGCTGCAGGAGAACCTTTGTTGTGCTGCAGGAGAACCTTTGTTGTGCTGCAGGAGAACCTTTGTTGTGCTGCAGGAGAACCTTTGTTGTGCTGCAGGAGAACCTTTGTTGTGCTGCAGGAGAACCTTTGTTGTGCTGCAGGAGAACCTTTGTTGTGCTGCAGGAGAACCTTTGTTGTGCTGCAGGAGAACCTTTGTTGTGCTGCAGGAGAACCTTTGTTGTGCTGCAGGAGAACCTTTGTTGTGCTGCAGGAGAACCTTTGTTGTGCTGCAGGAGAACCTTTGTTGTGCTGCAGGAGAACCTTTGTTGTGCTGCAGGAGAACCTTTGTTGTGCTGCAGGAGAACCTTTGTTGTGCTGCAGGAGAACCTTTGTTGTGCTGCAGGAGAACCTTTGTTGTGCTGCAGGAGAACCTTTGTTGTGCTGCAGGAGAACCTTTGTTGTGCTGCAGGAGAACCTTTGTTGTGCTGCAGGAGAACCTTTGTTGTGCTGCAGGAGAACCTTTGTTGTGCTGCAGGAGAACCTTTGTTGTGCTGCAGGAGAACCTTTGTTGTGCTGCAGGAGAACCTTTGTTGTGCTGCAGGAGAACCTTTGTTGTGCTGCAGGAGAACCTTTGTTGTGCTGCAGGAGAACCTTTGTTGTGCTGCAGGAGAACCTTTGTTGTGCTGCAGGAGAACCTTTGTTGTGCTGCAGGAGAACCTTTGTTGTGCTGCAGGAGAACCTTTGTTGTGCTGCAGGAGAACCTTTGTTGTGCTGCAGGAGAACCTTTGTTGTGCTGCAGGAGAACCTTTGTTGTGCTGCAGGAGAACCTTTGTTGTGCTGCAGGAGAACCTTTGTTGTGCTGCAGGAGAACCTTTGTTGTGCTGCAGGAGAACCTTTGTTGTGCTGCAGGAGAACCTTTGTTGTGCTGCAGGAGAACCTTTGTTGTGCTGCAGGAGAACCTTTGTTGTGCTGCAGGTGAAACTTTGTTGTGCTGCAGAGAACCTTTGTTGTGCTGCAGGAGAACCTTTGTTGAGTGCAGGTGAAACCTTTGTTGTGCTGCAGGAAAACCTTTGTTGTGATGCAGGAGAACTTTTGTTGTGCTGCAGGGTGAACCTTTGTTGTGCTGCAGGTGACCTTTGTTGTGCTGCAGGAGAACCTTTGTTGTGCTGCAAGGAGACCTTTGTTGAGTTGCAGGTGAACCTTGTTCGTGCTGCAGGAAACCTTTGTTGGCTGCAGAGAACTTTTGTTGTGCTGCAGGTGAACTTTGTTGTGTTGCAGGAGAACCTTTGCTGTGCTGCAGAGAACCTTTGTTGTGCCTGCAGGTGAACCTTGTTGTGCCTGCAGGAGATCTTTGTTGTGCTGCAGGAGAAACCTTGTTGTGATGCAGGTTGTAACTTTGTTGTGCTGCAGGAGAACCTTGTTGTGCTGCAGGTGACCTGTGGGATGCAGGAGAACTTTGTTGTGCTGCAGGGAGAACCTTTGTTGTGCTGTAAGGTGAACCTTTGTTGTGCTGCAGGATGAACCTTTGTTGTGCTGCAGAGGAACCTTTGTTGTGCTGCAGGGAGAACCTTTGTTGTGCTGCAGGAACCTTTGTTGTGCTGCAGGAGAACCTTTGTTGTGCTGCAGGTGAACCTTTGTTGTGCTGCAGGAGAACCTTTGTTGTGCTGCAGGAGAACCTTTGTTGTGCTGCAGGAGAACCTTTGTTGTGCTGCAGGAAACCTTTGTTGTGCTGCAGGAGAACCTTTGTTGTGCTGCAGGAGAACCTTTGTTGTGCTGCAGGAGAACCTTGTTGTGCTGCAGGTAGAACCTTTGTTGTGCTGCAGGAGAACCTTTGTTGTGCTGCAGGAGAACCTTTGTTGTGCTGCAGGAGACCTTTGTGTGCTGCAGGAGAACCTTTGTTGTGCTGCAGGAGAACCTTTGTTGTGCTGCAGTGAACCTTTGTTGTGCTGCAGGAGAACCTTTGTTGTGCTGCAGGAGAACCTTTGTTGTGCTGCAGGAGAACCTTTGTTGTGCTGCAGGAGAACCTTTGTTGTGCTGCAGGAGAACCTTTGTTGTGCTGCAGGAGAACCTTTGTTGTGCTGCAGGAGAACCTTTGTTGTGCTGCAGGAGAACCTTTGTTGTGCTGCAGGAGAACCTTTGTTGTGCTGCAGGAGAACCTTTGTTGTGCTGCAGGAGAACCTTTGTTGTGCTGCAGGAGAACCTTTGTTGTGCTGCAGGAGAACCTTTGTTGTGCTGCAGGAGAACCTTTGTTGTGCTGCAGGAGAACCTTTGTTGTGCTGCAGGAGAACCTTTGTTGTGCTGCAGGAGAACCTTTGTTGTGCTGCAGGAGAACCTTTGTTGTGCTGCAGGAGAACCTTGTTGTGGCTGCAGGAGAACCCTTTGTGTGCTGCAGGAGAACCTTTGTTGTGCTGCAGGAGAAACCTTTGTTGTGCTGCAGGAGAACCTTTGTTGTGCTGCAGGAGAACCTTTGTTGTGCTGCAGGAGAACCTTTGTTGTGCTGCAGGAGAACCTTTGTTGTGCTGCAGGAGAACCTTTGTTGTGCTGCAGGAGAACCTTTGCCCTTTGTGGCTGCAGGAAACATTTGTTGTGCTGCAGGAGAACCTTTGTTGTGCTGCAGGAGAACCTTTGTTGTGCTGCAGGAGAACCTTGTTGTGCTGCAGGAGAACCTTTGTTGTGCTGCAGGAGAACCTTTGTTGTGCTGCAGGAGAACCTTTGTTGTGCTGCAGGAGAACCTTTGTTGTGCTGCAGGAGAACCTTTGTTGTGCTGCAGGAGAAACCTTTGTTGTGCTGCAGGAGAACCTTTGTTGTGCTGCAGGAAACCTTTGTTGTGCTGCAGGAGAACCTTTGTTGTGCTGCAGGAGAACCTTTGTTGTGCTGCAGGAGAACCTTTGTTGTGCTGCAGGAGAACCTTTGTTGTGCTGCAGGAGAACCTTTGTTGTGCTGCAGGAGAACCTTTGTTGTGCTGCAGGAGAACCTTTGTTGTGCTGCAGGAGAACCTTTGTTGTGCTGCAGGAGAACCTTTGTTGTGCTGCAGGAGAACCTTTGTTGTGCTGCAGGAGAACCTTTGTTGTGCTGCAGGAGAACCTTTGTTGTGCTGCAGGAGAACCTTGTTGTGCTGCAGGAGAACCTTTGTTGTGCTGCAGGAGAACCTTTGTTGTGCTGCAGGAGAACCTTTGTTGTGCTGCAGGAGAACCTTTGTTGTGCTGCAGGAGAACCTTTGTTGTGCTGCAGGAGAACCTTTGTTGTGCTGCAGGAGAACCTTTGTTGTGCTGCAGGAGAACCTTTGTTGTGCTGCAGGAGAACCTTTGTTGTGCTGCAGGAGAACCTTTGTTGTGCTGCAGGAGAACCTTTGTTGTGCTGCAGGAGAACCTTTGTTGTGCTGCAGGAGAACCTTTGTTGTGCTGCAGGAGAACCTTTGTTGTGCTGCAGGAGAACCTTTGTTGTGCTGCAGGAGAACCTTTGTTGTGCTGCAGGAGAACCTTTGTTGTGCTGCAGGAGAACCTTTGTTGTGCTGCAGGAGAACCTTTGTTGTGCTGCAGGAGAACCTTTGTTGTGCTGCAGGAGAACCTTTGTTGTGCTGCAGGAGAACCTTTGTTGTGCTGCAGGAGAACCTTTGTTGTGCTGCAGGAGAACCTTTGTTGTGCTGCAGGAGAACCTTTGTTGTGCTGCAGGAGAACCTTTGTTGTGCTGCAGGAGAACCTTTGTTGTGCTGCAGGAGAACCTTTGTTGTGCTGCAGGAGAACCTTTGTTGTGCTGCAGGAGAACCTTTGTTGTGCTGCAGGAGAACCTTTGTTGTGCTGCAGGAGAACCTTTGTTGTGCTGCAGGAGAACCTTTGTTGTGCTGCAGGAGAACCTTTGTTGTGCTGCAGGAGAACCTTTGTTGTGCTGCAGGAGAACCTTTGTTGTGCTGCAGGAGAACCTTTGTTGTGCTGCAGGAGAACCTTTGTTGTGCTGCAGGAGAACCTTTGTTGTGCTGCAGGAGAACCTTTGTTGTGCTGCAGGAGAACCTTTGTTGTGCTGCAGGTGAACCTTTGTTGTGCTGCAGGTGAACCTTTGTTGTGCTGCAGGAGAACGGGTCTCACAGCAGAAAAAACAATATAATAAATCAGTGTTTGAAGATTACTTATACGTTGATTAGTCAGGTGATTAAACTTTAATTTAAAGTTTATAAGTTTTCTGATGTGCAAGACTCGCCAGCTTTCTTAATAAATTCTACACCTTTTATTTTATAACAAAGGTTCACTTAGACCTTTGTTTTCTAACTTGAGGCAGGTTAAAACTTTCCCTGTCCTTCACAAGGACCTTCTACAAAAACTTGGTAAAACTGTATTCTGTAGAAATTTTACTAGTTTTCCATCAAGAGACATTTCGAATCCTTACATAACCTAGAATATATCTAAGTTTTAGACAGGGTGTTAATGTCCCTCTAACGTGTTAAGATCCATTAATCCTCAAACATTATTCATTGTATCAATTGTATTGTCTCAATATCAGAGAAATAATTTTCTTATAAATTATTGGAAAAAGAGAAGTTTTATTCATTCCGTTACTCTAATCTGACTTCCATTTATCTCACTATAAATATCTAACCAAATAAACCCTCACCCAACCTTGTTTTGTTTATTGAATGATTTCTGTAATAAGAGTTAGGAAACTCAAGAGTTATCCCACCAAGACAGTTTCCTTGCTCCTCGCTACACAATATGTTCACTCTTATAGAAAAGAAAATTGATAAATAAGGCGTATTTTGTGCTATTCTATACACAACCTACCTATCTAATTCTTCGAATATTACCCTATTCGTTTGTCATGAATTAGGGGAGAGTTCAGATAATCTATTAACAACGAGTGGAAGGAGATTGAAGAGGAGGAAGTGTGTAGTGTGAGGGAGTATGAGGGAGAGTGTGAGGGAGTGTGAGTGAGAGTGAGAGGGAGAGTGAGAGGGAGAGTGTAGAGGGAGTGTGGAGAGAGTGTGACGGAGAGTATAGAGTGAGTGTGAGGGAGAGTGTGGAGGGAGTATGAGGGAGAGTGTGAGGAAGAGTGTGAGGGAGAGTGTAGAGTGAGTGTGAGGGAGAGTGTGAGGGAGAGTGTAGAGTGAGTGTGATGGAGAGTGTGAGGAAGAGTGTAGAGCGAGTGTGAGGGAGAGTGTTGAGGGAGTGTGAGGGAGAGTGTGGAGTGTGAGGGAGAGTGTAGAGTGAGTGTGAGGAAGAGTGTAGAGTGAGTGTGAGGGAGAGTGTAGAGTGAGTGTGAGGGAGAGTGTAGAGTGAGTGTGAGGGACAGTGTGGAGGGAGTGTGAGGGAGAGTGTAGAGTGAGTGTGAGGGAGAGTGTAGAGTGAGTGTGAGGGAGAGTGTGGAGGGAGTGTGAGGGAGAGTGTGGAGTGAGTGTGAGGGAGAGTGTAGAGTGAGTGTGAGGGAGAGTGTAGAGTGAGTGTGAGGGAGAGTGTAGAGTGAGTGTGAGGGAGAGTGTGGAGGGAGTGTGAGGGAGAGTGTGGAGGGAGTGTGAGGGAGAGTGTAGAGTGAGTGTGAGGGAGAGTGTAGAGTGAGTGTGAGGGAGAGTGTGGAGGGAGTGTGAGGGAGAGTGTAGAGTGAGTGTGAGGGAGAGTGTAGAGTGAGTGTGAGGGAGAGTGTAGAGTGAGTGTGAGGGAGAGTGTGGAGGGAGTGTGAGGGAGAGTGTGGAGGGAGTGTGAGGGAGAGTGTGGAGGGAGTGTGAGGGAGAGTGTGGAGGGAGTGTGAGGGAGAGTGTGGAGTGAGTGTGAGGGAGAGTGTAGAGTGAGTGTGAGGGAGAGTGTAGAGTGAGTGTGAGGGAGAGTGTAGAGTGAGTGTGAGGGAGAGTGTGGAGGGAGTGTGAGGGAGAGTGTGGAGGGAGTGTGAGGGAGAGTGTAGAGTGAGTGTGAGGGAGAGTGTAGAGTGAGTGTGAGGGACAGTGTGGAGGGAGTGTGAGGGAGAGTGTAGAGTGAGTGTGAGGGAGAGTGTAGAGTGAGTGTGAGGGACAGTGTGGAGGGAGTGTGAGGGAGAGTGTTGAGGGAATGTGAGGGAGAGTGTAGAGTGAGTGTGAGGGAGAGTGAGGAGGGAGTGTGGAGGGAGTATGAGGGAGAGTGTGAGGAAGAGTGTGAGGGAGAGTGTAGAGTGAGTGTGGAGGGAGAGTGTGAGGGAGAGTGTAGAGTGAGTGTGAGGGAGAGTGTGGAGGGAGTGTGAGGGAGAGTGTGGAGGGAGTGTGAGGGAGAGTGTAGAGTGAGTGTGAGGGAGAGTGTGGAGGGAGAGAGTGAGGAAGTGTAAGGGAGAGTGTGGAGGGAGAGACTGGTGAGAGGGGGGAAGGAGAATGAGAGGGTGGGAAGGTGGGGTTAGTGAGGTGGCACTCCGGTACTCACCTATGGGTTCTTCCCTAATTGTGCTTGAGGGAATTGGGTGACTTGTTTCGAAAACTGCTGTGGTAAATAAAGATCTATGACTAGAGGTGTAGCCCAAGAACTAGGTCTTTTATTTTGTCATAGGGGTTTTAATGTTAAATTTTTCAAGAATTAAGGGACAACTTGCGAAACAGTAACAATGTACTGAGGTCTGTCGTTACAGGCGGGGCCCAAGAACTATGTCCTTCCCCTTGGTCTCTGACCCAAGTGCATGTGTGGAAAATTTCGTAAATATCTGTCCAATGGTGAACCTCCAGGCTGTGACTAGAGACAGAGCCAAAGATCTATATTACTTGCTTGTACTCAGTCCAAAATTTGACTGTTTAAAATTCCATAAATATCTGACCAATACTTGGGATAAAAAAAAATCATGACTTAAGGCGGGTCCAGGAACTACCGTCCGACCTTGCTGAAACCAATTTCCATAATGTGGATCTTAAAATTTTGTCTCTTATTTGAAATATTGAATTTGGTCCACTTGAAACTCTTGAATGTAGAACACAGCTGTAGCCCTGATGGACCCCACCAGAGTGACCCCAGAACACAGCTGTAGCCCTGATGGACCCCACCAGAGTGACCCCAGAACACAGCTGTAGCCCAGATGACCCTACCAGAGTGACCCCAGAACACAGCTGTAGCCCTGATGGACCCCACCAGAGTGACCCCAGAACACTGCTGTAGCCCTGATGGACCTCACCAGAGTGACCCCAGAACACAGCTGCAGCCCAGATGACCCTACCAGAGTGACCCCAGAACACAGCTGTAGCCCAGATGACCCTACCAGAGTGACCCCAGAACACAGCTGTAGCCCAGATGACCCTACCAGAGTGACCCCAGAACACAGCTGTAGCCCAGATGACCCTACCAGAGTGACCCCAGAACACAGCTGTAGCCCTGATGGACCCCCACCAGAGTGACCCCAGAACACTGCTGTAGCCCTGATGGACCCCCACCAGAGTGACCCCAGAACACTGCTGTAGCCCTGATGGACCCCACCAAAGTGACCCCAGAACACAGCTTTTAGCACACAAAAGCTGTTCCGTGGTCATGTGTACTACTCTAATAGTTATTTGAAGACTCACAAATCATCACAAAGATCAATGGCGTCATCAAAGTCATCACAAGTGTTATTTGCAGCTATCACAAGAGGCCTCAGTCATCAAAAAGTGCCATCACAACAATTATCACGCTCATCACAAAAGTTATCACAGTAGTTATAGGAGATATCACAGGAGCAATCATGATCATCACAATCATCTATAAAGACATCATAGTACTGACATGAGTCATCACAATCACCGCAAGTCATTACAGTCATCACATTAAAATCATCAAACGTCATTGCAGTCATCACATGGGTCATCACAATCATAATAACATTATCACAAAGGTCATCACAATCCATCCCATTCATCACAAGGGTCATTACAAAAGTCATCACAAACAATCAAAGTCATCACAAACAATTAAAGTCATCACAGTCTTCACAAACAAGCAAAGTCATCACAGTCTTCACAAACAATCAGAATCATCACAAACAATCAAAGTCATCACAGTCTTCACAAACAAGCAAAGTCATCACAGTCTTCACAAACAATCAGAATCATCACAAACAATCAAAGTCATCACAAGGATCATCAGAAGAGTCGTAAAACAGAAGCGAGTGACACTCAGTGGGCCAGCCAGAGGCTTAAGGCCTGGAATGTCATCACATGAGTTATCACATTCATAACATGAGTCATCATTGGAGTCATCACAGGAGTCATCATAGGAGTCATCATAGGAGTTATCATCAGAGTCATCATAGGAGTCAATATAGGAGTCACTTAAAAGAACTGTAAGGGGTCATCACATGAATATCAAGTCATCATAGGAGTCATCACATGAGTCATCAAATTCATAACAAGAGTCATCATAGTGACCCCAGAATATGGGGTCCTCACTGGCATCATGAAAGCCATCAGAGGGGTCATCAATAGCCCTAACACGATTCATCTTAAGTTGTCATATAACTCATCACAAATTATCACTGGAGTCATCATCAGTGTCACCACACAGTTTTCATTTGCATTATTATATATTAGGAGTTATTACATATATTCATATATTTGTCAGGTATATAACATATGTTAATTAATAAGATATGATTTACGTTTTCTATATAATATTAGAGTGTTAATAAATGATTGTCAAGTTGGGTGACTTTATCAAATAAGGCGAATTATCTCTGTCAATAAAAACATGTTTTTTCTCTATAAATATATGTAGACATTATTAGAACCTGAATAAGGTTTAAACAAACCATATAACTTTTCTTTATTTGTATTGAAACTCTTAACCTAACCTAATTTAATCTTACCCAACCAAACCTAACGAACAAAACTATGAGCACAAGAAAATACTTAACTACTTTCATTGGAAACTTGGATTTTTTGAGGAAAATTATTTTTAATTAATTTTATAATTCATCACTTCAGTGGAAAATATCGCATGTCTAATTGCTAAGGAAATCCTGGTGGTGTAACTGTACATACGTACTATGACTTACACTGTAACTCAGGGGATTTCTGTTCTCAGTATCAAGTAATGATAATTTCACATCATGTGGCCCAAAACATCACACTGTTTTTGTTCAGCGTCAAAATTATTATAATTACCCATTCCTTAAAACTTAAAACAGGTTGTTTGATGATGTCTAACAAGGTTAGGGAGCTGGTTTAAAAAAGCGCCCACATGTTCATAAGTAACTATCTTACAGCATGTATCCATCACCCTCGTGGCAAACAACAAGCAACACTGTAGGTTTATAACTATCTGTGCAACACTGCCTCATATTACCTCTACCACCCTCTTACTCTGCCCTTAGCCACTAACAATATGAACTTAACTCTCATAAAAAATATAAAACATTTATTATGAACTCTTGACTCTGAAATTTTATTTATTTACAAATCTTTCTTCGGCCTTGGTTACTCTTTACAATTTATTAACTGACCCTATTTTCAAGCTAAATGATATTTATTTCATCTCAAACCGGTTTCCAATACTAGTACCACTGTTCTCTGCCTTCCCTTCATATTTTACCTCAAATATCTCACTAATAACCTTCGCCCTCTTGACATAAAGCTCGCCTTACGACAAACCAACACCCTTCGTGGTAATCTGGTTCACACTGCGCCTCCTGCTTCTAATGCTGCTGTTGTCTACTCTGTTTCCTGTTCGTCGTGTCCTCTCCAGTAATTTGGGGAAACTGGCCGTTCACTAAATGACAGACTTAAGGATCATAAAGGAGGTGTTAAGTTTGCAGACACAAACAATGTTCTCTTCTGTCATGTTAGGGAGTCTAATTATCCTGTTGATTCGTCTTTTTCTAAGATAATCTTTCCTGCCTCTACTCTACACAGACGCCATCTTGTTGAATCGGCTCTGATACACAACTTACACAACGTGAACCTTTGTCCTGACTTCGTTGCTGTTGACTCTTCCCTTTCACAGTACATACTCAAATAGACTAACCTTCTTAACAAACGTGACCTGACTATAGCCTACCTTCCACTTTTTTATTTTTCTTACCCTCCTCTTATTCTTACCTATCCCATTCTTCCTTCATCCCATTATTACATTCGTACCTTTAATCATATTCTTACCTTTTTGCCTTACTCTTACCTTCTTCAAGGAATTACCTTCTTCTCTTACCTGCTCCTCACCTCACTCTAATTATTTATTGCCCGGGCCACATACGACTTGATAATGGTCCAGGACGGACCGGAACGTCGTCCTTACTTTATCTTCTCATGTGTAGTTTTGTCATCACTGGATCGGTTTCATTACGTTTGGTTACCTTAATAAGATTATTTTTTCAAACATGTGAAACATATTGAAAACAATATCGAGAACATAACATCGAGAACTATTTGGGTATCCACAAGAATTTCATTAAGAGAATACAAAATTCTTCAGACTGTTTCAAGGAAATAGAGTTAAGGATTTAGTATTTATGTTTTAAACCGACGATATATAATATAATAAAGTTATAACATGAGAATATTCTCTACTAAGGACAAAGATTCATTGTAAGTTTACAGGTAGAATATTATTGGAACTGTAATATGCATTCAGACCATCACATATATCTTGATGTCTATCCTGGTGGTTTGAAGGGGGGGGAGGGGGAGTTGGGTTATCGTTCTGATAATTTTATCTGTTAACGGGCTCACTATAAATCTCCTGGACACCTACCCCCACTCTGACCCGACGTCAGGTTGACCAATCCCAAACTTTGAACATAATTTCACAAATTATGTTTGTTTTCATATATGAGCCTTAAAATATATTTTTTTAATATATTCAGCACTGTAAAATATGAATCAAATTCAGAGTTTAACATTATCAAACAATTACTAATATTAAAAACAAATTTTATTAGAAAAAATATTAATTGAGAGAGTTACTATAAACTTTGGCAACCATTTTCATAAACATTTTGAGAAACTGATGAAAGCTGAACTAAATAAACAAAAAACTCTGTACCGGAGTGTTATTTTAATTAGGCAAATGAATAAAATATAAAACATGATGCAATGAAAAGTCTGTACATGTGTGGGTAAACAAAATAATTTTATACAGATATGATACATTTAAAGGACAAAAATTAGTGTAACTTTGCCAACCCTAAGTGACAACAAATCCTTCATTAATGACTTCTTTTGACTAAACCCGAAATTGGTCGCTACAGCGATCTACACAGAGTCTTATGTGCTTTGGTGGGGCAAGTGTGCGTGTTTTGGTACTAACACGTCATGTAATTTGTCAGATAAATTATGACTAGTCACCTCAACCACCCAATACCAACGTCTTCTCTTAGGTACATTCATATCGTCAAGAACAGATGTAAGATTATCCACAAAATGATAAAATAATAACATATCTCCATACACAGGGAGTAATCACACTAATGTGATGAGGGGGATGATCTTCATTACAGCCCCTTACGGATGTTCTCATTCATACATCACGTAAGTATGATTACTCTCTGTGTATTGAAAGAAGAGCGTCTCTCAATTTCAAAAATTTCGTCGTTGTTTGTCATCCAGGCATGTTGATTGGATGACAGAGCCAGAGTGCATAGCGGGAATGTTGGAAAATCCTGGTCCGGCTCCAGTGGAAGCCTCATGAAACCCTCGTGTGTTCAGTAGATCTCCAGATTGCAATCCTTATTCCATGTCGTGGCATGATTGTCTGGTGTGTGTGTGCGTGGGACAATGCTCGACATAGGTTCGAATTCTTATCATGGCCTGTTCGGATTTTCTCACATCTCTCAGTCTGACAACTTACACCTTTTTTTCAAAGCAACAAATTGTTTTTGATATAAGTTGGAACATTGCAAATATGAGTTATCTTGACCACTCAGTCCAGGAGTAGATGACTTTACCAAAACTTGAGTGTGCCATAGAGCTGTCACAATTTATTGTAACGGGGATCGGGGGAAACGGCTCTCTTTTGTCCAGTAGCCCACCCATAGTTAACTATTGCTAGAGTTCCCCCAGCGTTCCTACTGCAACCTCTCTAGTTCAACACTTTGTCACCTCGGTATTTGATACCTAGGTGCTACAACCACAAGCCATTGTACCTGATCAGCTACCAGCAACTCTAGAGAACTCTAGAACATTTCACTGCCACGAACGGAAAATAAAAATGAAAAGAACTGAAGGGTTGAGGGCATGGGGTGAGAGAGGTAGAAGAGAGGTGTGAGGAGTAAGGAGTATGGGAGTAGCACAGGAGTGTGGTCAGGTGAAAAGGAAAGTTTGAAAAAAGAGGCAGAGGGATAGAATGAAAACATGAGGAGAGAGAGCAGGAAGTAGTAGTAGCGAAGGTAGAAAGTAGATAGGGCGGCCACCATCCACTCTATCTCAGTTTGTCTCGGCTGTTGTTCAATCATCCAGCCTCTCTGTCTGCTCTGTTCTCTGCTGATCCTCTGTGCTCTCCAATGTACAGTTCCCTGGGTATTTATGCGGGAACCGAGAGTAAAGCTCCACCTCCTAAGTAGATAGCCTCAGGCCATCTACCTGCCATGCCTTACACAGCGGCTTGTTTGATGGACACACCCGGCTACCTGGCTGCAATTATCAGCTTAGGAGAAGCAAGGTCAATTCACACGACCTGACCCCTGGTCAACTTGTGGTCATTAACACTCTAGAGGTGTGATTTTTTTTAATTACTACAGGCCGACAGTCTGACGCCTCAAGTCCTGTCTGGCTGACTCATGTTGTATGTATATATATTAAATACAAAACACCTTTATCGTGTTACATCTCACCATCCCACCCCCCCCCCCTCCTCTGAATAAAGCTTTTGCATCACTGCTAAAGCAAGTAAGCTGTGTGCTAAAACCTTATCTATATAAAAAAATACATCCAAGCTAAACAATTATATATCATCCTACTCTTAAAATTAAAAATTTGACCAGACATCCGGGATCTCAGGCTGAGCGGCATCGCTGCTTGGTCTTGCAGATATTCTTGTTACACGTTTCCTCAACACAACTGCATCAGTCGCTTCTCCTCCGTTGACGTCCAACAACGCCGCAGCCAACCATGAAAACTGTTACTTTTTTCACTGCGTACAGGACCTTGGAATTCGGTTGCCCCAGCTGATCTATAATTGGCCCTACGCCAGTCACCATGAGAGATTTATATTGGGGTTCCTCACAGCAATAGGGATTACAAGTTTCGAAACCTCCATATAGTTGGCACTCTTCAACCCATTCCACTTTTGGCCCCCTTGTTGCTCCAACACGCCTCTTTTAGAAAGCCACTTCAGCCAGCCACATCAAATCCGCACGACACCGGAGGAATCAGTCAACAGGGCACCATGCTTGCCGGAGCGGCGGCCAGTTAAGGCAAACGATCCTGTGTTGCAATATGCTCTATATAATACTACCGACACCAGCATGGCATCGTGTCTTAGCTTGGTCTTATTTTCTCTTCCTCTTCTCTCTTCTTTCTTCTTTCTTCTCTCTTCTTTCTTCCTTCTTCCATGGGTCTTTGACTAGCGACCTGGGGTCCACTGGGGTCCGTCAGTCCTGGGGTCTATCCTGGTCAGACGAATGTTGGTGGGACAGACCGGAGTCGTTGTTGTGCCTCTTCCATCTTTACTGGGTCGTCTGGGGTCTCTGGGTCAAGTATGGTTATACCTGAGAAAAGCGACAGACAACCTGGCGGTTCCATGTTGACCGACCGAGAGGGCTGCATCTTGGGGGCCCTCCAGAGTGGCGGTGAACCTATGATGTAGCCAGGTGGAAGGCTGGGTGTGATGGTGGTGGTGAGGACCGCCTGTGAGTGTAGTACAAGGCAGCCGTCTCCTTCCTCTGTATGAGTGATCCTCTCCTCTGGCTCCATCCTGGGGATGAACACAAAAGACGACAATATCTGTCTTCCAAAAAATGTTGTGCGACCCTACAAATGTGATAGGTTCACACAGATTTATTTATTTATTTATTTATTTATATATATACAAGAAGGTACATTGGGTTGGTGAGAATACATTGGATAGTACAGTATTTACACTCTTGTAAAGCCACTAGTACGCACAGCGTTTCGGGCAGGTCCTTAATCTAACAGATAATTTTAAGTAGGTAATTTCTATCAGAATTGATAAACGATAAAGATACATTGCAAGAGAAAAATGAGATGAGAGAGCTTAGTATGTATATTAAAGCACATTGTTATATTAAAGCTCTGGTTGATTACATTGACAGCTTGATTAGTAATTTAAACAAGATTAATAGACACCATACAGCAGATTGACAGCACATATAAGACAGCAATGATCACAATGGTAAAGATGTTCAGATTGGGTACATAAAGATTGGGAGACTGGGTAGCAATAGATACAGATAAACAAGATTAATAAACACCATACAGCAGATTGGCAGCACATATAAGAAGACAGCAATGATCACAATGGTAAAGATGTTCAAATTGGGAACATAAAGGTTGGGAGATTGTGTAGCAATAGATACAGTGCAATTTTAAGGCAAAAAGTGGAAAACTATGAAGATGAAATTAGGTACTTTTTAGTATTGATTTAGAATGATGTAAAAGTTGGACAGCTTTTCAATTCATTAGGGGAGTGAGTTCCATAGACTGGGTCCCTTTATTTGCATAGAGTGTTTACACAGATTAAGTTTAACTCATGGGGATATCAAAGAGATATTTATTTCTGGTGTGGTGATAATGGGTCCTATTACATCTGTCCAGGAAGAGTTTCAGACAAGGATTTGCATTTAAGAACAGGGTTTTGTAAATGTAGTTGACACAAGAGAATTTATGGAGTGAGATTATGTTTAGCATGTTTAGGGAGTTAAACAAGGGGGCTGAGTGTTGTCTGAAGGCAGAGTTTGATATTATTCTGATAGCAGATTTTTGCTGGGTGATGATGGACTTGAGGTGGTTTGCAGTGGTTGAACCCCATGCACAGATATCATAGTTGAGATAGGGATAGATTAGTGCATAATATAGAGAGATGAGAGCAGAGTTAGGTACATAATATCTGATTTTGGAGAGTATACCAACTGTTTTAGAGACTTTCTTAGTTATGTGTTGTATGTGGGTACTGAAGTTGAGTCTCTTGTCTAGGAATAGGCCAAGAAACTTTCCATCATTTTTATTGTTAATGTTTTACATTGTCTATCTGAAGCTGAATTGCATTTGTAGATTTGCTTCCAAATAGGATGTAGTAGGTCTTTTCTGTGTTAAGTGTTAGTTTGTTGGTTGACATCCATAAGTGGACTTTTTTTAGTTCATTATTAACAACATCATTTAGTGTATGTGGGTTGGGGTTGGAGTAGATGAGGGTAGTATCATCAGCAAACAAAATAGGTTTCAGAATGTTAGAGACATTAGGCAGATCATTGATGTATTTAAGAAATAGAAGAGGTCCCAAGATGCTGCCTTGTGGCACTCCAACGGTTATTGGTAGAATAGGAGAGGTTATATTATTGATGGCTACACATTGGTGTCTATCACTAAGATAGGATTGGATATAGTCCAGTGCATGGCCTCGGATTCCATAATGATGGAGTTTACATAAGAGGTAATCGTGATTAACAGTATCAAAGGCCTTTCTCAGGTCAATGAAGAGTCCAATCGGAAACTCATTTTTGTCAAGGGCTGAGTAAATTGTATCAAGGAGACTAATAATTGCATCGTTGGTACTCATTTGGGAGCGGAAGCCAAACTGACAGGGGCTAAGAATGTCGAATTTTACGAGATAGGAGTAGAGCTGTTTGTAGATAATTTTTTCAAATATTTTTGATAGTATGGGTAGGTTCGATATTGGTCTATAGTTGTTTATGTCTGCCGGATTACCTCCTTTATGAACTGGCGTTACTCTTGCTTTTTTAAGGATATCAGGGAAGGTATGACACTCAAGGGATTTTCATAATGCATAGATCATTCATAATGCTCTCCTCCTGGCAACAACTCACAAAATTAACACTAATGAATTCGAGCCATGAATGGAACTGACTTGGTGGAACATAGAACAGTACCAGATAACAGTTGGGAAGAGAGAGTAAGGTCGTCACTACTTTCAATTTGTCACTAAAAAACAATCTCCACCAAAAACATTTATGCTATTCGAGATATAAAACACTAATCTGACCTAACTGTACCGTTCCTAATTTAAAGCACATAATTGGCTGTTTCTCCCACACATAAACTACAGCCACCTTTGTGACCTAGAGTTGTTGGCCCTCGCTTCTCTGCGGGTCTATAACTCAAAACCTTTTGTCACAACCTGTGACCAGACTTCAAATGCCAGACGTCCCTAGACGTGCATCACTACACACTAGTCGCCTCTAGTGTACTCTACAGTACCAGTACAACTCATAAATATTGCGTTCAAATGGAGTAAATCAGTCAAACGCGATAACATGATCAGAACCACCACTTTAAACTACTTAAGAACTCCACCACACCTGTCACTCTACAACTGACCTGGACACCAGCGGAGGCTGGGTGTCCGCCTGGGGACATGCGGATCACCTGTCACACTCAGCTGACCTGCACTACCATCAACCGCTATGTTTCCAAATCACCAAATATTATCATTAACATAAATCTCACTACACACGCAAGTACTGGTGAACATTTCCTCAACTTCACAAAACCCCAAAAATCACTCAAACACATCGCTAGTGAATCACTATCTACTACCCCGAAAATACTTGCTAAATCGCGAATATTAATCACCTGTCAAATTCTCCCTGATTGGGCCTGAGCGGCAGAAGACACGTGGGACTGAACAATGTTAAACAACACAATCTACATTAAACATTGTTTAACACCGCTGCCATAATTGTAACGTATCGTAATTAAAGAAAGAAACGAAAAGAATAATGAAATAATGTGTGAGGGTTTGGGGTGAGGGAAGAAGAGAGGAAGAAGGGATGTGGGAGGAGTAAGGGATGGAGTCTGGGAGTAGCCAGGAATGTGGTCAGGTGAGAGGGAATTTTTTTAAAAGATGCAGAGGGGGAGACTGAGAACATGGAGAGGAGTAGAAGTTGGTAGAGTAGTAGAAAAGGTAGAAGAGTAGAAAGTAGAAGGTAGAAAGATGATGTAAAGGTACAAGCAAATAGGGCTGCCACCATCTTTTCTATCCCAGTACATACACGACAAGGAATGTAAGTTTTCTGTACTGTTATCAAATGTTAACATGTATCATATATTATCGGCTGTAAGCATGTACTCATACTCTTTAAACCAATAAGCTGAGACTACTTCACACTCTAGCTTGCAATATATCAGAAAATCCAAGATCTAGGGAACACACTTAAAGTCAGATTAAAAAGTAAATTAATCAGTATATTTTTAATATGATAAATATCACAATTCAAGCTTTCGAACTTAATGTTCACTATGTCAGGATAAATATGCAAAGTGAGTCACCACACAAGACACTGGGACCACTACAGCTGTCTGCCCCTGAAATCACACAACACCTTTGGTTGGAAACACCAAATTTGTCACGTTGCAGTTCAACTCCCCAAGTGTCTGAGCCTAATATGAATAGAGAGGGGGAGGACGGGGTTGACAGGCAGTCCCCCCGTCTCGCCGCCAGCCTGTTGTTCCATCATCCCGCTTCTCTGTCTGCTCTGTTCTCTGCTGATCCTCTGTGCTCTCCAATGTACAGTTCCCTGGGTATTTATGCGGGAACCGGGAGTAAAGCTCAACCTACTAAGTAGATAGCCTCAGGCCATCTACCTGCCATGCCTTACACAGCGGCTTGTTTGATGGACACACTCGGCTACTTTACTGCAATTATCCGCTTAGGAGAAGCAAGGTCAATTCACACGACCTGACCCCTGGTCAACTTGTGGTCATTAACACTCTAGAGGTGTAATTTTTTCAATTACTACAGGCCGACAGTCTGACGCCTCAAATCCTGTTTGGCTGACTCATGTTGTTTGAATTTATTAAATACAAAACACCTTTATAGTGTTACATTATTATCTTTATTTATTTTAGTTGGTAAAAAAGAAAAATCAATTATTTGCTGTAGTTTGTTTAAGAAATTTTTGGTTGAATAAATCGTTGAAGATTAATTTATTTCCTCAGTTGCATTACTTTTCCCTGGTGTGCGTATGAATGTTTTGGTAAGACTTGAATCGTATGACTTATCTGACTCAATGTTGCAGTGAGAAGCCTAAAAGGACGATGTCGGGAAACTAGAAACTCCAAGATTGGCCTTACATATGTAATATACAAGGTTCTGAAAAATTCCTTACAGAGGTTTCTGAAGGCTGTTCTAATGTTTGCCCGCCTCGCACACGCCGCAAATGTTATTCTTTTGATGAGAACTTCGGAGACGGGTTTGGCATGATATGAACTCCTAGATCTTTCTCTCTGCCCGTTTTGTGAAGGACTTCAACTCCCAATCGATAACCAGTGTCTGGCCTTCTATTTCCTCTGCCTAGTTTCATTACCTTATATTTACTCGGGTTGAACTTTAGTAACCATTTGTTGGACCATTCCTACAGTTTTTCTAGATCATTTTGTAGCCTCATACTATCTTCCACTGTCTTAATCCTCCTCATAATTTTTGCATCATCAGCAAAGATTGCGAGGAACGAGTCTATTCCCTCTGGGAGATCATTCACATATATCAGAAACAGTATAGGTCCAAGGATTGATCCCTATGTGACTCCACTGGTGACGCCCCGCCACTCCGAGACCTCACCCCGCTCAGTGACTCGTTGTCTTCTGTTGCTTAGGAACTTCGTTATCCAGTGGAGTACCTTCTCTTTCACTCCTGCCTGCATCTTCAGTTTGTGCACTAGTCTCTTATGTGGTATTGTGTCAATAGGCTTTCTGTCAATCGAAAAATATGCAGTCTGCCCACCCCCCTCTCTTACTTGCCTGATTTGTGTTGCCTTGTTATAGAATTCTATTAATCCTGCGAAGCATGATTTGCCACCCCTGAACCCATGCTGATGTTGTGTTACAAAGTTCTTTCTCTCCAGATGTTCCATTAGCTTTATTCGCAAAATCTCCTTCATCTTGAATGGTGTGCACATTAGGGACACTGGCCTGTAATTCAGTGCCTCCTACCTATCACCCTTCTTGAATATCGGGACTATATTAGTCGTTTTCCAATTTTTTGGCAGTTCTCTTGTTACCAGTGATTTGTTATACACCATCGAGAGTGGTAGGCACAGAGCTTGTGCTTCTTCCTTCAGTATCCACGGTGAGATTCCATCTGGCCCTATACCCTTTGCCACATCCAACTCTAGCAGAGGATTCCTCACCTACCCACTGGTAATCACAAACTCTTCTAGTGGTGTATGGTTAGATATTCCATCTCTTATCTCTGGTACTTCTCCTTGCTCTACTTTGATGACCTCCTGAAATATCTGATTGAGTTCCAGATACATTTAGTTGTCATTTGTAATGAATCTGTCTGCCCCTGTCCTCAGTTTCATTACTTCTTCCTTCACTGTATTTTTTTTTCTCCTGATGCAGCCGTGTAGCAATTTAGGTTGAGTCTTTGTCTTGCTTGCCATATCATTTTCATATTGTTTTTCTGCCTCTCTTTTCATTTTGACATATTCAATCCTGGCTCTCTAGTGTCCTGTTATTTCTATGGTTTCTCCACGTCCCTGTACTTAGTTGCCTTGCTAGCTTGGATCTCTGATTAAACCATGGGTTTCTCGTTTGCTTTTCATTATTTTTCTTTTGAACTGGGACGAACTTGTTTGCTGGCTTCTTCACTACTTCATACTTCTGTGTGAAGTAGTCTATCATGGGTGCTAAATATGTGCTAAATACGTGTACTCATCTAGTTGTGCTTACGACTGAGCATGAGCTTTGACTCTTTGGTCCCTCCTCTCAACTGTCAGTTACATCACTGCTGTAATATTGTTTCCTAAGCCTATTGGGCCTTATCATATCTACACTGGAAATTGTGTATAGAGTCTGCCTCCACCACCTCACTTTTTAATACATGTGATAAATATGGAGTGTATGTGAGGCACCTAAGAGGTTTCGAGTTAGAGAGAGGTTGTGAGGGGTTGAGGAAGGGTGATACTGAAAGTTATTGTATGATTGTAAATTGTGAGGAGAGAGGATGCGATGTGGACAGGGGTTGTGAGGTAAAGAGAGGTTGTGCGGTGAACAAAAATTGTGAGGTAGAGAGCGACTGAGACCTGGAGAGAGAAATATTGAACGATACAGAGAAATTGAGATGATCTTTCGATTTTGTATTTACCTACTTAAATGTGCAACTTAGAAATGTGTGTGAAATCACTGCTGCTGCTGCTGTTCACTGCTGCGAGCACTGGTGTGACATCACTGCTGCTGCTGCTGCTGTGCACTGTTGCCAACTCTGCAACAATCTACCATTCGCCACAAGGTGAGCCTAAATTCATACATTTAAGAGGTATAACTGACGGTTAATGTCTATTGTCACAACATGTACGGCAGAGAGTTAAAAGCAAATGATGCCCTTTTTTAGTTTAAATATCTAAAGTGAAAGAGAGAGAGAGAATATATATATGTGTGTCTCTCTGTCCAAAGAGGGAGGTGAAATGCTCGGTTGATTGATTGTTGCCGCCGAAGGCGGCTAATTTATTGTGCACCCCATACTCATCCTGTGAGCGGTAGCGCAAAAGCATTACAGAGGGCACAAAAGGTTTTTATCAGACCTCATCTTAGATTATTACATAAACAATTTCTTCAATCCTTCACACCTTATAGATACAATGTCAGCTAGTTACAGAGAAAATGCTATTACAAGAGCTACATATTTACAGTAAGTCATCATACATTAATGGTAGGTCTTGTCGTTAATACATAATAGTTTGGCCAATGGGGATATTACAGAGTCATAGGGGAGCTTCTGTTTATTATTAGTCCTCACAATACACTACTTGTTTCTGAATCTCATATGTCGTTCATCTACTGGAAGCAAAATGTGGGTACAGTGCAAGGATTTCAGGTAATTTATCCATGGTAATAAGATAGGTTGCCATATCATACAGAGTGAGCTTAGATTTATCTCTAAAAGGCTCAATTTTACAACAATCCAAGATATAGTGTTCGAGTGTGTGTCCCTGCCTATGTCCACACACATTACACTTTACTTCATCTAGATCCCTATACAAGCCGAACTGCCAGAGATACTTGTAGCCAAGTCTTATACGAGCTGTGACAACATCTGTTAGTCTACTGACTTTGTTACTTGCCCCATACACATGTTTTACTTCACACATTTCATTGTGATGAACAATGGACCTACTAGTTCCAGTTTGCACTGTTCTACTTTCTTCAAATCCATCTAGGAGTTCTCGTCTAATGACACTTTTAAGAGACCTATTTGATAACTCAAGATTCCATTCAATACTGTCTTTATTTACTGCAGCCTTAGCAAGGGCGTCAACTTTGTCATGTTCCTGCATGCCAATGTGAGAAGGAATCCACACCATTTTTATATTTACCCTCTTGCTAAGTATTCTTACATATCTACGTCTAGCTTCCAAGACAAGCACGTTATTACTTGATTGCAAACTGTTTATTGCTCGTAGTGAGGATAGGGAGTCAGAAATAATTAAGCTGTCTACTTCAGTGTTGTCAATAATTTCGAGTGCTACCAGTATCGCTACCAACTCGGCTTGCATTGTGGACGCCCAGTTACTAATTCGGATATATCTTTGAATTATTCTGCCATCGGGCTGATGAGCAATAACAGCACTTCCTGCCCTCCCTGTAGCTGTATTGAGTGATCCGTCAGTGTATATGGTCTGTGCAATGTTGTTTTCAGCTTGTATATTGTGAATGTGTTCTATGGTGCTTAATTTAGCAGCAAGCTGAGCATGAGGGTTGCTTGTGATTAGTTTCTTGGTGGGGTATGCAGGGGTCAGGATGTCAAAAGGTACTATCTGCCAGGGTGGAAGGAAGTGCTGTACTCTTTCATCTGTATATACATCGTACAGTCCCATCATTATAATATGAGTGGCAGTTCTTTGAATCCATTTAGACTCGCTAGTTCCATTTCGTATGTGTTCTAACAGTGCAACTGACACAATGTTGTTTTTGTTATCACACAGCAGCTTTAGTCCCATCATAAGATTAATTTCAAATATTCTATCTCAAATGCTAAGTATATTTAATTCTTTCCGCATGTTGAGAACTTTGGTAGTTATAGGACAGCCAAGTATAATTCTGAGTGCTTCATTTTGCATTTTTTCCAGTCTATCAATACTTTTGCCATTCTGCAGGACCAAAGCTGGTGCATGATAGTCTATCAGAGACCTTATATACGCTAAATACATCATTCTTGCTATTCTAATATTAACACCATATTTCGGGCTGTACCCCACTACAGTTCTGAGAGCCTTGAGTCTGTCTTTTCATTGTTGATGTAACTTATTGACTGCAGTTGAGGTACAAGGGACAGAGACTCCAAGGTATTTGAAAGAAGAGACATAGTCTATTGGTATGTTGTCTATCTTAAGTTTTCGTGGTCCACTTTTGCGGTTGCCAATTTGTCTGTTAAATACCTTAGTTTTAGCAGCGTTGATTACAAGACCAAGGCTCTCATAAGCTGTATGTATACAATTTAAGACTGTTTGCATTTCGCGGTGGGTTTTAGTATGCACAAGGATGTCATCTGCATAGCTGATAGTGATGTTTGCCGGACTAGTTGTGATTGATTTTAGTAAAGCATTAATTAGAACATTAAACAAGGTAGGACTAAGTACTCCTCCTTGTGGGGTGCCTAGTTGCATTACTTTAGTTTCACTCTTGTAGCCTTGGAACAGTGCAGAGGACTTCCGGTTGGTAACATAGCCTTGTATCCATTGTAATAAATGTCCTCCTATATCCATTCTCGCTAATTCATACATAATCACTTCCCTATTAGCAATATCAAAGGCATTTTTTAAATCAAGAAATGTTGTGTACTTGTGCCTTTTATCTCCATGAACAGTAAGAAAGGTTGTGATACAGTTGTGTACACTTTTACCATGTGTGAAACCATTGATATCAGGTGACGTGTGCTCTTTAACTCTATACAATAATCTATTAAGCACCATTCTCTCAAAGGTTTTGCACATGCAACTGGTCAGTGAGATGGGACGGAAAGCATCAGGTTGTCCAGGCTTTGGTACAGGTACCGTAAGACTGGTGGTCCATGATACAGGCAACTGCCCAGTGACATAGCTAGCATTAAACAATTCTAATAATGGGTTACCGGGTACACGATGTAGGAGTCTTAGAATATCATAGGTGATGCTGTCCTCACCAGGAGCAGTGCTACTGCCCCTGGAGAGGGCTGCATCCAATTCATAATCTGTATATGGAACATCACATTCATCATGTTGCTTGCTCAACATGAAATTTATGAGAGCATTTATGTCTGTGGACCTCTCCCGTAATTTCTCCCTATTGCTAGCTGGTAACATTCCAAGGCTGGAAACCTGAGCCCATTTTGCAATTAACTGATTGGCTTTCTGTAGCGGGTTTGGGTGTGAAACTTGTCTACTATTTTTACCAATAATTTTGTTTATGCCTTTCCAGGCTTTGCCCAGGGGAGTATGCAGGTTAAGTCCACTAACAAAACCCTCCCATTCATTTTGCCTCAGTTCAGTCATTCTCTCCCTTGCCGCTGCAAGCGCGGCCTGAAACAGTTTTAACATTTGAGGAGTTCTAAGGTTCTTATATGCTTTACCTGTCTGTCTAACAATTGATTTAAGCTCTTTCAGTTTAGCATCATCATAGTACTGGTTGTGTCTGACCTGTTTACCAGTACTTCTTTTTGTTTGGCGTAACTCACTATTTTTGATGGCCTCATAGGTATTATTTATGAGGTCATCATAAAACTGTTGTACATTCTCAGGCTCATAATTGTTATACCAATGTGCTATGCTGTCTATAAAGAATTTTTCTTGCTCTTTCCTTACTGTTAGCCTGCGTCTACTCAGCTTAGTGCCAGGTAGGTCAACATTAGCCACGTGTATGTTAGCTGTTATGGCTAAATGGTCAGACATTAAGTCATCCATAATATCAGTCTCATGAGTTGTGTATGACAGGTTAAAGCCAATGCACCTATCTAGGACTCCTCCATATATTTGCGTTGGTTGATTCTTACTGATAATTTGAACATCATCATATGCATCGAGAAGTGCCAACAATCTTCTCCCGTTGGTGCTCGGGGCGCGCCTCATCCGACTTTGTAAGGGGAATGGCCTGGGGTATAGGAAGTACACAGCCTGCTTGGAATGGGCTTAAGTTAAATACTTTAAGAAATATTAGTATTTATAGACTCGCCTCATGCGAGTCGAGCGTAAAATATTTGGTGTATTTACCCGAGAATTTTAATAATATATTTTCATAATAATATTTTATAAGAATCATAATAATATATTTTCTAAGGATCCAACACTATTGTTTCAGTGCTTCATAATAATAAATTGTCTGAGAATGAGGAAAGGGGGAGGGTGAGGTAGGGTGAGGAAGAGAGAGGTAGGATGAGGAAGAGAGACAAAGAGGCGGGACCAAGAGATGGAGTCGACAGGGTTAAGAGGAAGTTGCTATAAAGAGTAGGAAAGAGGAGGGGATAGAGGAGGGAAATGGGAGGGATAGAGGGGGGGGGGGAAGGGGGGAAAAGACCCGGGTACGACTCCCACATATGTAAATGGAAGTGTAATCTGTTCGATGTAGAAAGAAAGAGGGGGTATGGTGGGGAGATAGGGGAAGGGCGCGGAGAAGGGGGTGGGGAAGTTAGAGAGAGAGAGATGGAAGGGAGGGAAAATGTGGGAAGGGGGAAAAGGGAATGAGGGAGGACAAGGAATGAAGAGAGGGGGAGGGGAAATGGGGAAAAGAATATAAGTGGAACAGTATAGGGGAGAGATTCAGGGCACGGCCGAGAAGTTCCCTAGTACTCACCTAATTGCACACACCTAGTTGTGCTTGCGGGAGTTGAGCTTTGGCTCTTTGGTCCCGCATTTCAACCGTCAATCAACTGGTGTACAGATTCCTGTGCTTCTCAAGCTCCATCATATCTACATTTGAAACTGTGAATGGAGTCAGCCTCCACCACATCAATTTCTAGTGCATTCACTAACTACTCTGACAATGAAAAAGTTCTTTCTAATGTCTCTGTGACTCATTTGGATACAAATATTAGACCTGTGTCCCCTTTTGCGTGTGCCACCTATGTTATATAATCCATCCTTGTCTACACTGTCATTTTCCAGAGAATTTTGTATATGGTGAGTATGTCTCCCCTGGCTCTTCTGTCGGCGACGTGAGGTGCAGTTCTTTCAGCCTTTCCTCATAACTCATGCCTCTTAGTTCTGGGACTAGCCTAGAGGCATACCTTGGAACTTTTTCCAGCTTCGTCTTGTGCTTAACAAGGTACGGGCTCCATGCTGGGGCTGCATACACCAGGATTGGCCTTACATATGTGTTATACAAGGTTCTGAAAGATTCCTTCAACAGGTTTCTGAATGCAGTTCTGATGTTAGCCATCCTCGCATACGCTGCCGATGTTATTCTTTTGATGTGGGCTTCAGGAGACAGGTTTGTCGTGATATCAACTCCTAGATTTTTCTCTCTGTCCGTTTCGAGAAGGACTTCAACTCCTAATCATTGTCCAGTGTCTGGCCTTCTATTTCCTCCCCATAGTTTCAATACATTACATTAACTCGGGTTAAACTTTAGTAGCCATTTGTTTGACCGTTTATTCAGTTTGTTTAGGTCATCTTGTAGCCTCATACTATTCTCCTCTTTCTTAATCCTCCTCATAATCTTTGCATAATCAGCAAACATTGAGAGGAACGATTCTATACCTTCTAGTAGATCATTTACATATATCAGAAAAAGTATAAGTCCAAGGACTGACCCCTGCGGGACTCCACTTGTAATGTCTGGCCCCCCTCCGAGACCTCACCCCTCACAGTGACTCGCTGTCTTCTGTTTTTCGGCACTCTCTTATCTAGTGAAGTAGGTTCCCTTTCACTCCTGCCTGCATCTCCAGCTTGTGCACTAGCCTCTTCAGTGGTACTGTGTCAAAGGCTTTCTGGCAATCTAAAAAATTCCAGTCTACCCAGCCCTCTCTTTCTTGCCTGATTTTTGTTGCCTAGTCATAGAATTCAAATAATACCGCGAGGCATGATTTGCCATCCCCTGAACCCATGCTGATGTTGAGTTAGAAAGTTCTTCCGCTCCAATGTTCCACTAGGTTTTTTCGCACAATCATCTCCATCAATTTGCATGGTATGCATGTTAGGGACACTGGCCTGTAGTTCAGTGCCTCCTGTCTATCACCCTTTCTTGAATATCGGGACTACATTAGTTGTCTTCCAATTTTTTGGCATTTCAACTCTTACAAGTGATCTGTTATGCACCATGGAGCCTGGCAGTCACAACTTCTGCTCCTTCCTTCTGTATCCAAGGTGAGATTTCACCTGGGCCTATATCCTTTGTCACATCCAACTCTAGCAGATGCTTCCTCACGTTCCCTCTGGTAATTGCAAACTCATCTAGTGGTGTTTGGTTAGATATTCCATCTCTTATCTCTGGTACATCACCTTGCTCTTCTGTGAAGACCTCCTGAAATTTCTTATTGAGTATGTCGCACACTTCTTTGTTGTATGTAGTAAATTTATCTGCCCCTCTCCACAATTTCATTACCTGTTCCTTCGCTGTTGTTTTTCTCCTGATGTGTCTGTGCAGCAAATTAGCTTTGCTTTGCTTGCTATGTCGTTTTCATATTGTCTTTCTGTCTCTCTTCTCACCCTGACGAATTCGTTCCTGGCGTTCTGGAATCTTTCTCTGGTCTCTGGTGTCGTGTTATTTCTATTGTTTCTCCACGCCCTTGTACTTAGTTACTTATCTAGCTTATATATCTGATTAAACCATGGGTTTCTCGTCTGAATTTTCTTTTTTTCCTTTTGGACAAGGAAAAGGCATCACTGCCTAATACATTCCATTTCTTAACTACTCTGACACTGAATTTTGTTTTCTAATGTCTTTGTGGCTCATTTGGTAACAAAGTTGCCACTTCTGTTTCCTTGTTCGTTTTCCACCAGTGCTAAATAGTTTGTCTTTATCCACCCAGTCAATTCCACTGAGGATTTTGTACGTGGTTATCATGTCTTTTCTTACTCTTCTGTCTTCCAGGGATGTGAGGTTCAGCTCCTGTAGCCTTTTCTCTTAACTCAAACCTCTCAGGTCTGGAACTAGTCTGGTGGCATACTTCTGACTCTTCTCTAACTTTGTATTGTGTTTAAAAGTAGGTATGGACTCTTAGCTGGAGCTGCATACTCCAGGAATGATCTGACATAAGTGATATACAAGGTACTGAACGATTCCTTATACAAGTTTCTAAAGGCAGTTCCTATGATGGCCAGTCTAGCATTTGCCACTGATGATATCCTTTTGATGTGGACCTCTGGGGACAGGTTCGGTGTTATATCAACCCCCAAATCTTTCTCTCTATTTGACTCTTGCAGGATTTTAACTCCCAGATGGTACCTTGTGTTCAGCCTCCTGCTCCCTTCTCCTAATTTCATTAATTTACAATTTCCTGAGTTCAATTTTAGTAGCCATTTTCTTGGCCATTCCTCCATTTTGTCCAGGTCGTCCTGTAGTCTCTGTCAATCTTCATCTGTCTTGATTCTTCTCAGAATTTTTGTATCATCAGCAATCATTGAGAGGAATGAGTCTATACTCTCTGGAAGATCATTTACATATATTAGAAACAGGATGGGTCCGAGTACAGAGCCCTGTGGGACTCCGCTGGTGATATCTCGCCATTTTGATGTCTACCCCTTCACAGTTACTCGCTGTTTCCTGTTGTTTAGATACTCCCCTAGTCACTAGAGTACCTTACCTTTTACTCCTACATGTTTCTCCAACTTTGGTAACATCATTTTATGTCATACAGTTTCAAGGGTTTTCTGACAGTCCAAGAAAATGCAGTCTGCCTACCCTTCTCTTTCTTGCCTATTTTTTGTTGCTTGGTCATATAATTCTATTAAACCTGTGAGGCACGATTTACCATCCCTGAACCCATGCTGGTGGTGTTTTATAAAGCTCTTTCCCTCCAGATGTTTTACGATTCTTTTCCTCACGATCTTCTCTATCATCTTGCATGGTATACAAGTTAGAGAAACTGGCCTGTAGTTCCATATCTCATGCTTGTCACCCCTTTTTGTATATTAGGACTACATTAGCTGTCTTCCAGCTTTCCGGTAGGCCTCCTGTTTCCAGTGACCTGTTATACACCATAGAGAATGGCACACTTAGTGCTTCTGCACCCTTTTTTTGTATCTATGGTGACATTCTGTCATGCCCATCAGCCGTTGTCACATACAGCTTCAACAAATTCCTTTGACTTCATCACTGGTGACCTAAAATCTCTGGAACTGGAATCTCTTGTAGAGTTCTTTAGACACCTACTGGTCATTCTATGTGTATCTGTTCTCCCATTTTGTCAATTCCATCACTTATTCCTTCACTGCGGTTTTCCTCCTGATGTGGCTGTGGAGCAGTTTTGGTTGGGTCTTGGCTTTACTCACGATGCCATTTTCATACTGTCTCTCTGCTTCTCTCCCCACTCTGAGGTACTCATTCCTGGTCCTCTGGCAGGAAGCAGCCCCTAGCAGCTGTCTAACTCCCAGAATCCTATTTACTGTTAGGTGAACAGATGCACCAGGGTGAATGAAACTCTGCCAATTTTATGTCTGCCTCTGCTGGAGATGGAACCTGGGCCGTACAGCACTTCAGAGTGCTGTTCATTCAACCGTGTGACCCCTCTCCGTGTACTCACCTATTTGTACTCACCTATTTGTGCTTTCGGGGGTTAGCTTTGGCTCTTTGATCCCGCCTCTCAACTGTCAATCAACTGGTGTACAGGTTTCTGAGCCTACTGGGCTCTATCATATCTACATTTAAAACTGTGTATGGAGTCAGCCTCCACCACATTACTGCCTAATGCATCCCATCCGTTAACTACTCTGACACTGAAAAAGTTCCTTCTAACGTCCAGTGGCTCATGTGGGTACTCCGTTTCCACCTGTGTCCCCTTGTTCGCGTCCTGCCAGTGTTGAATAGTTTATCCTTTATCGTGTGTGTGCGTGTGTATTCACCTAGTTGTTGTACTCACCTAATTGGGTTTGTGGGGGGTTGAGCTCTGGCTCTTTGGTCCCGCCTTTCAACCGTCAATCAACAGGTGTACAGGTTCCTGAGCCTATTGGGCTCTATCATATCTACAATTGAAACTGTGTATGGAGTCAGCCTCCACCACATCACTTCCTAATGCATTCCATTTGTTAACCACTCTGACACTAAAAAATTTCTTTCTAATATCTCTGTGGCTCATTTGGGCCACAGTGTGTGTGTGTGTGTGCGTACTCACCTATTTGTATTCACCTATCTGTACTCACCTATTTGTGTCTGCAGGATCGAACATTGACTCTTGGATCCCGCCTTTCGAGCCATCGGCTGTTTACAGCAATGACCGCAGTCCTGTTTCCCTATTATACCTAGTTTTAAAATTATGAATAGAATTTGCTTCCACAACCTGCTCCTTAAGTGCATTCCATTTTTCCACTAATCTCACGCTAAAAGAAAACTTCCTAACATCTCTGTGACTCATCTGAGTTTCCAGCTTCCACCCATGTCCCTGCGTTCTGTTACTATTCCGTGTGAACATTTCGTCTATGTCCACTCTGTCAATTCCCCTGAGTATTTTATACGTTCCTATCATATCCCCCCCTCTCCCTTCTCTTTTCTAGTGTCGTAAGTCACAGTTCCTTCAGGCGCTCTTCATACCCCATACCTCGTAACTCTGGGACGAGTCTTCTTGCAAACTTCTTAACCTTTTCCAGTTTCCTTATATGCTTTCCTTATATGTTCTATCTTTTGCCAGTGTAGAGTACGCTGCTGTTGTTATCCTATTTATATAAGCCTCAGGAGATTGATTAGGTGTTACAACCACACCCAGATCTCTATCTCGCGTCGTCACAGGTAGGCAGTTCCCCTTCATTGTGTACTGTCCCTTTGGTCTTCTATCATCTAGTCCCATTTCCATAACTTTACATTTGCTCGTGTTGAACTCCAGTAGCCATTTCTCTGACCATCTCTGCAACCTGTTCAAGTCCTCTTGGAGGATCCTACAATCCTCATCTGTCACAACTCTTCTCTTCAACTTTGCATCATTCACGAACAGCGACATGTAGGACTCTACTCCTGTAAACATGTCGTTAACATATAATAGAAATTGGTCCCAACACCGATCCTTGAGGTACTCCACTCCTTACTGTTCGCCAGTCCGACTTCTCGCCCCTTACCATAACTCTTTGACTCCTTCTTGTTAGGTAGTTCCTTATCCATGCTAGGGCCTTTCCTGCCCCCTCCCCCTGCCTACCTCTCGAGTTTGAACAGCAGTCTCATGTGCGGTACTGTTTCAAAGGCTTTTTTGGCAGTCCAGAAATATGTAGTCTGCCCAACCTTCCCTGTCTTGTCTTATCCTCGTTATTTTATCATTGAATTCCAAAAAGTTTGTTAGGCACGATTTCCCTTTCCAGAACCCATGTTGATGTTTATTCACAAACCTAACGTTCTCCAGATATGCAACCAGTCGTAGCCTAATTATTCTTTCAACTATTTTACAGGGGATGCTTGTCAGTGATACAGGTCTATAGTTAAGTACGTCCTCCCTATCTCCTTTCATGAAAATCGGTACAACATTTGCCCTCTACCAGCAATTGGGCAATTCTCCCGATATAAGCGATTCATTAAAGAGCCTTGCCAGAGGCACACAGAAGGCCTGCGCTGCCTCTTTTAGTATCCATGGTGATACTTTGTCTGGTCCAACTGCTTTAGTTACATCCAGTGTTGTCAACTGTTTCATTACCTCCTCTGCTGTCACCTCTATATCTGATGGTCTTTTGTCTATGGTAATCTCTTCTAACAGTGGGAGTTGCTCAGGCTCGGTTATGAACACTCCATGGAAACTGGCATTCAATGCCTTGCAGATTTCCTTATCACTTTCTGTATATGCCCCCTCTGTTTTCCTTAGTCCTGTCACTTGGTACTTCACCGGCATTTTACTTCTTATAGGGCTGTGTAGTAATTCAGGTGTCTTTTTCGCTTTCATCACAATATCGTTCTCATAGTCCCTTTCCGATGTTCTTCTTATGTTAATGTAATTGTTCCTAGCTCTGTTGTATCTGATCCTGTTGTCCTCTATCCTTTTTCTTCTGTACTTCCTACACTCCCGCCTGCTGGCCATTTTTACTTCCTGACACTGCCTATTAAACCATGGGTTATTATATTCCCTCTTAATTTTACCCCTTACTGTTGGAATAAATTTTTTCTTCGGCCTCCTGGCATTTCCGTATGACTAGTCCATCATATCTTGGATCGTTTTTCCTCTAATTTCTTCCTCCCACTGCACTTCTCCCAGATAGTCCCTTATCCTCTTGTAGTCCCCTTTCCTATAGTCAACTCTCCTTTCCCAGACCTCTTGTCCGTTGGTTACAAGTTTGAATTTCATCTTGTAGTCAAAGACTAGGACACAATGATCGCTGGCCCCTAGAGGTATTTCATGTTCCAAATTCTCGATATCTTCTACGTTCTGGATGAAAATCAGGTCTAACAGGCTCGGCGCATCTCCTCCTTCCTTCCTTCACATGTTGTGTTGGGAAATTCCTGTCTATAACACCTACTAACTTTGCTTGCCACGTTTCGTCCCCTCCATGGAGATTCCTTGATTCCCAATTTATCTCTCCGTGATTTAGGTCCCCCATGACCCGCAGTTTCGCTCTCATTCTGTGCGCTAATGTTGCTGCCTTCTGCAGTTTATCTATGCATGCCTTGTTGTTGTCATCATACTCCTGCTTGGGTCTTCAACTGTCTTGTAAGGGATTATAGATTACCAAGATCACAATCTTTCCCCATCTGCTGTCAGAGTTCCATGTATGGAGCTTGTGCTCTCATTGGTAACCCGATTTCCCAGGTCTTCAAACTTCCATTTCCGCTTTATTAGGAGTGCCACTCCCTTTCCCTGTCTCTGTGTCCTCTCTTTTCTTATCACCTGGTAGCCCTCTGGAAAGATTGCATCCGAGATCATGTCATTTATTTTAGTTTCTACTATTGCAACTACGTCTGGCTCTGCCTCACGTACTCTTTCTTTTATCTCTTCTGCTTTATTAGATACCCCCATTAGCATTGGTGTACCAAACCTTGAGATTCTTCATGGAAACTCTGGTACCAGAGTTTGCCCTTTTTTGGCGGGGTCTGGGGGGCTCTGGGGTGTGTCTGAGGGGACCTCTAGAGAGGTGCTTGGGGGGCGAATGGGGGCTGGGCATCTAGGAAGGTAGGTAGTAAGGTCTGGGGTAGCAAGGCCTGGGTAGGTAGGTCTGGAGTAGGAAGGGCATACTGGGTCTGAAGATTGGGGAAGGTCTGAGAGGCATAAGGGGGGTTGAGAGGTAACGTGAGGTCAAGAGTCAGATTGAGGTTGAGAGGTTGGGGGGAAGAAGGATAGAGGGGGTGGGGGGAAGAGGGGAGGATGGAACATGGATAGTGAGAGTGAGAAAGAGAGGTTGTATTAGTCAGGGGGAACTCAGAGGTAGGTGTGGGGATTGGGGCAGAAGGAGGGAAGAGGGAAATGGAGAAAGAGGTGGGGGAGGGGTCCCTCCGTCCCCCACGGGGGTCCATGTGACCCTCCTTCCAAGGGGAGGGAGTCACATGGAAGGAGAGGGCTGAGGAGGAGTGAGGGTTGGGTGGGTTTTGGGGGTTGAGGGCATGAGGGCTTGGCAGGTTTTGTGGGTTGAGGGGATGAGGGGGTCCTTGGAATGTGGGATGAAGCAGATGGATTTGAATGCAATGGGGTCAGGGAAGGTGTTGGGAAGATAAGTAGGGGCAGGGGATAGGGGGGGGGGCTGATTTGGGGGGAGTGACCTGAGAAGCAGGTGTGGGCTAGTTAGCACGGGGTGGGTTAGCACTGGGATGGGTAACAACGCCCGAATGGAAAGAGTTGTGTTGTAGAGGTCGGCTCGCCCTTTGGGCTATCTGTTCATCTTTTGTCATGTATCTGTCAATATACACGTTATAATAGTTTTCACTACCTCTGAGTAAATGTTTGTCACAGTATGGAATCCACTGCCTCTTCATTAGTGAACTGTACCAGGACAGATCGTTTCTTGGTACAGTTTTAAGCCCCAATGCGGCAGTGGATTTTCACCTCATTCCCTGCCATCTCGGCTCTAATATCTGTCAAGATCCCCTGTAACTCCAAATCTTCAATCTCCATCCTTTCCTGCCTCGATGATGCACTGGCTTCAAGTAATCCATGTATTATGATTGACCTCCTTTTCAGTGAAGGATCATGTTGGTCGCCCCCCCCCCCCTGGCTAAACCTCACCCATCCCACACTCAATACCCCAACCACCACTACTCCCCCTTCTCTTGCCATGCTTCCCTTATTCCTGCCAAATTTAGTTGCAAGCCTAGTTATTTCAATTTCCCATGCTACCCGGCTCTTTTTTATTTCTTCTTGAATATAGTCCATAAACTTTTTTATTTATTTTTTTTGAACCTCGTCCTGAATCATATTAAAGATTTCACTTTTAATCCTATGGATTAGATCCTCTATCCAAACATCCGTTTTCTCAACAAATTTCCTATTCATTTTCTCCATAAACCTATCCTCTTCTTCAATCATAATATTGCTGGACCTAGATGCCCTTCCTGATCTTTTTATTGTTGTAACCAACCTTACCCACAGGGGTTCAAAGTACCTTACCAACCTGCTAGCACATAATAGGCGAGTGAGTCTCCAAGTGTCTTCCTACATGGTGTAGTAAGAGTTGCTGCCGGGGTGAGGTCATGTCGGTTCAGATTGAGGCTGTGAGGTCTCACATTCAGTGTGAGGTCTACTCCACTCTTCACACTGCCACAATGCATTCAACGCCTATTTTCAATTACGTTATTTCTACTGTTTTTCTTCACTACTTCTTCACTATTTTATTCACTATTTGCTTTGATCTTCACTATCACATCAAGTTGTGTACACTCTGGCCAAGCAGTGCTGCACGTGCTTGTCTTGACACTGATGTCGTATCCCTGATTTCGACTAATTTGCACTATCGGACATAATCCAAGAAATTGCTAGTTTCTAATCGGTGTTTTGCACTTTGTATTATCACTAAGCAACGAATTTCTGGTATATCCCTCTGATGTCCCGAAAAATAAAGCTTAATCGGACGAGCGCGGCACAACGTGTCAACCCTCCCGAGACACCTTGACTCACTGTGTATGTGTTTGTGTACTCACCTAGTTGTGTTTGCGGGGGGGGGGGGGGTTCAGCACTGGCTCTTTGGTCCCGCCTCTCAACCGTCAATCAACAGCTGTACAGGTTCCTGAGCCTATTGGGCTCTATCATATCTACACTTGAAACTGTGTATGGAGTCAGCCTCCACTACATCACTTCCTAATGCATTCCATTTGTCAACCACTCTGACACTAAAAAAGTTCTTTCTAATATCTCTGTTGCTCATTTGGGCACTCAGTTTCCACCTGTGTCCCCTTGTGTGTGTGCCCCTTGTGGTAAATAGCCTGTCATTATCAACCCTGTCGATTCCCTTCAGAATCTTGAATGTGGTGATCATGTCCCCCCTAATTCTTATGTCTTCCAGCGAAGTGAGGTTTAATTCCCGTAGTCTCTCCTCGTAGCTCATACCTCTCAGCTCGGGTACTAGTCTGGTGGCAAACCTATGAACCTTTTCCAGTTTAGTCTTATTCTTGAAGAGATATGGACTCCATGCTGGGGCTGCATACTCCAGGATTGGCCTGACATATGTAGTATACAAAGTTCTGAATGATTCTTTACACAAGTTTCTGAATGCCGTTCGTATGATGACCAGCCTGGCATATGCCGCTGATGTTATCCTCTTGATATGTGCTGCAGGAGACAGGTCTGGCGTGATATCAACCCCCAAGTCTTTTTCTTTCTCTGACTCCTGAAGAATTTCCACTCCCAGATGATACCTTGTATCTGGCCTCCTGCTCCCTACACTACATTACATTTGGTTGGGTTAAACTCTAAACACCATTTGTTCGACCATTCCTTCAGCTTGTCTAGGTCTTCTTGAAGCCTCAAACAGTCCTCTTCTGTTTTAATCCTTCTCATAATTTTGGCATCGTCCGCAAGCATTGAGAGAAATGAATCGATACCCTCCGGGAGATCATTTACATATATCAGAAACAAGATAGGACCGAGTACAGAGCCCTGTGGGACTCCACTGGTGACTTCACGCCAATCGGAGGTCTCACCCCTCACCGTAACTTTCTGCTTCCTATTGCTTAGGTACTCCCTTATCCACTAGAGCACCTTACCAGCAACACCTGCCATTCTCTCCAGCTTATGTACCAGCCTCTTATGCGGTACTGTGTCAAAGGCTTTCCGACAATCCAAGAAAATGCAGTCCGCCCAACCCTCTCTTTCTTGCTTAATCTTTGTCACCTGGTCGTAGAATTCTATTAAGCCAATCAGGCAAGATTTACCCTCCCTGAACCCATGTTGGGGATTTGTCACGAAGTCCCTTCTCTCCAGATGTGTTACCAGTTTTTTCTCACGATCTTCTCCATCACCTTGCATGGTATACAAGTCAAGGACACTGGCCTGTAGTTCAGTGCCTCTTGCCTGTCGCCCTTTTTGTATATTGGGACCACATTTGCCGTCTTCCATATTTCTGGTAGGTCTCCCATCTCCAGTGACTTACTATACACTATGGAGAGTGGCAATCAAAGTGCCTCTGCACACTCTTTCAGTACCCATGGTGAAATCCCATCTGGACCAACAGCCTTTTTTACGTCCAGATCCAGCAGGTGTCTCTTGACCTCCTCTCTGGTAATTTCGAACTCTTCCAAGGCCGCCTGGTTTACCTCCCTTTCTCCTAGCACAGTGACCTCATCTTGTTCTATTGTGAAGACCTCCTGGAACATCTTGTTGAGTTTTTCACACACCTCTCTGTCATTCTCTGTATACCTGTCCTCGCCTGTTCTAAGTTTCAATACCTGTTCTTTCACTGTTGTTTTCCTTCTGATGTGACTGTGGAGTAGCTTTTGTTCGGTCTTGGCTTTGTTTGCTATATCATTTTCAAAAGTTTTCTCTACTTCTCTTCTCACCCTGACGTACTCATTGCTGGTTCTCTGGTATCTCTTTCTGCTTTCTGGTGTTCTGTTATTCCGGAAGTTCCTCCACACCCTTTTGTTCAGTTTCTTCGCTTCCATACATGCCCTATTATACTATGGATTCTTCTGTTGCTTTTCGGATTTTTCCCTTTGGGCCGGGATGAACCTGTTTACTGCCTCCTGACATTTTTGGGTAACATAGTCCATCATACTCTGTACAGACTTATCTCTGAGGTCTGTGTCCCAAGGTATTTCACTTAGGAAACTTCTCATCTGTTCATAATTCCCCTTTCGGTATGCCAGCCTTTTGATTCCTAGTTCTTTTTTGGGGGAGATAATTCCCAGCTCTACTAGATACTCAAAGTTCAATACACTGTGATCACTCATTCCCAAGGGCACTTCCATCTTAACTTCCCTTATATCACACTCATTTAGGGTAAATATCAAATCAAGCATTGCTGGTTCATCTTCTCCTCTCATTCTCGTTGGTTCCTTCATGTGCTGGCTTAGAAAGTTTCTTGTTGCCACATCCAGCAACTTAGCTCTCCATGTTTTTGGTCCTCCATGCGGGTCTCTGTTCTCCCAATCTATCTTCCCATGGTTGAAGTTTCCCATAATTAGTAGTCCAGATCCATTCCTGCTAGCAACAGAAGCTGCTCTTTCTATTATGTTAATGATGGCCATGTTCTTTCTATCATATTCCTGTCTGGGTCTTCTGTCATTTGGTGGTACATTATATATGACTACGACTATAATTTTTCCCTCCATTTGTTATGGTACCTTCTATGTAGTCACTGAAACCTTCACAGCCCTGAATAACCATCTTCTCAAATTCCCAGCCTTTTCTTACCAGCAGAGCTACACCACCATCACCTCTTCCTTCCCTCTCTTTCATCATAGCATAATAGTCCTGTGGGAACACTACATTTGTTATCGTTTTCGTTAGCATTGTTTCTGTGAGGGCTATTTTGTCTGGGTTTTCTTCTAGTACCCGTTCTCCAAGCTCATTTGCTTTATTTGTAATTCCATATACGTTAGTGTACATTGCTTTGAGGCTCACTTTCTTCTGTCCCTTCTCAAATCGCCTCCTTGGTGAGAGTTCTGCTGGTGGGGGAAGCTGTTCCATGGGTGTGAGGACCTGTGAGGTGGATAATCGGGTCTCAGAGGATACTGGGATGAGGGGCGGGGTATCCAGTGAAGAGGGAGGGAGAAGGAGTGTATGGGGTGAAAGGGGAGGGAGGACAGGAAGGAAAGGGGGGTAGGGAGGACTCGGCGGGAGGAGGGGAGGGGTAGAAGGGTGGGGGATTGGGTGTGAGGGGAGGGCGATTTGGCTGAACATTTGAGTGGGGGCAGGTAGGGTTGGGGGTAGGGGGATTTTCTATGCAGAGGAGGGTGGCGGGGTTGTCCTCCTCTCTGGTGTTACTGGGTAGCTGGTTGTAGAGGTTGCCCCCTCGCTTCTGGTGATGTTGTGTTGGGAGCTGTGACTTCCTGGTTTTCCCCTCTCGCCCTGCGCCTTTTCCTTGCTTCTGCCGCAACGGCTCTCTCCTCTCTCGTCATCTCTCTCTGGAGGAATTCATTTTTGAATTTTGCCACGTTTTTCAGGGAGCTCTTCCTTGACAGAATCTTCTTCTTTGTGCTCTCCTTTGCAAACACTATCTTTATCACTCGGTCTTGGTCTTTGTTGTACCAACCTAGCCTGATAACCTTCTCAATGCTATGCTCAGCCCCTTCCATGTCTAGTGCCTTCAGTACTTCATTCACTGCCGCTTTGTCCTTGTCATTCCACACTGTCATATTGGAGCCTTCCTGCTCTTTAATACCCACAGCAACTACTGATCTGTTCCTTTCCAGCAGTTGGCTAGTGGAACGCGCCGCCTCTTGTGAGGTGGCTGCTTTCATGGCCACCTCCATCACTGCAGTCATTACTTCAGAGTTATTTTTTTAGCATTTCTGCAAATGGTATGGTACTGCAAATGGTACTGTGGCATTCTCATCCAAAAAACCACCTTCCATCACCACCTTCTCCCTGGATGATTTTCTGAGTCTCAGCCTCAATACCATTCTCTTTCAGGGCTCTAATCTCCTCCTTTGCTGCTGTCAGCTCTCTTTTCAGGTTGCTTACTTCTTTCTTCATTTCCTGCATCATTTCTTGCATCTCACTCTGGATGTCCTCCAGAAATTGGGCAAACATTTCCTTCATTTCGTCACCTTGACTTTTCCCTGTTCCCCTGGTACCTCTGGCTGTCATGCTTGCCCTTGTTCCTATAGTTGTGTTGTGATAGGATTTGTCAGGAGGACAGAGTGGGATAGGGGAGGGAGAGAGAGAGAGGGAGAGGGAGGGAGAGAGAGAGAGAGAGAGAGAGAGAGAGAGAGAGAGAGAGAGAGAGAGAGAGAGAGAGAGAGAGAGAGAGAGAGAGAGAGAGAGAGAGAGAGAGAGAGGGTTTAAAGGGAGAGATAAATGGGTGGGTGGGGGCGATCCGACCCTTCCACTGAAGTGTGAAGAAAGTAGAGGGGGAGGGGGGGAGATGGAGAGAGAGGAGGGAGGGACAGAGAGGGGAGAGGAGAGAGGGAGAGAGGAGAGGGAGAGAGATGGAGAGGGAGAGATGGGGTGAGGGAAAGACGGGGTGAGGGAGAGGGGGCGGGGAGAGAGAAAGAGGGAGGAGGTGCGTGCGTGTGTGTGTGTGTGTGTGGGTGTGTGAGTGTGTGTGTGTACTCACCTATTTGTGCTTGCGGGGGTTGAGCTTTGGGTCTTTGGTCCGCCTCTCAACTGTCAATCAACTGGTGTACAGATTTCTGAGCCTACTGGGCTCTATCATATCTACATTTGAAACTGTGTATGGAGTCAGCCTCCACCACATCACTTCCTAGTGCATTCCATCCATTAACTACTCTGACACTGAAAAAGTTCCTTCTAACGTCACTGTGGCTCATGTGGGTACACAGTTTCCACCTGTGTCTCCTTGTTCGCATCCCACCAGTGTTGAATAGTTTATCCTTGTTTACCCAGTCGATTCCTCTGAGGATCTTGTAGGTTGTGATCATGTCTCCCCTTACTCTTCTGTCTTCCAGTGTCGTTTGGTGCATTTCCCGCAGCCTTTCCTCGTAACTCATGCCTCTTAGTTCTGGGACTAGTCTAGTGGCACACCTATGGGTTTTTTTCCAGCTTCGTCTTGTGCTTGACAAGGTACGGGCTCCATGCTGGGGCAGCATACTCCAGGATTGGTCTTACATATGTGGTGAACAAGATTCTGAATGATTCCTTACACAGGTTCCTGAACGCCGTTCTGATGTTAGCCAGCCTCACATATGCCGCAGACGTTATTCTCTTTATGTGGGCTTCAGGAGACAGGTTTGGTGTGATATCAACTCCTTGATCTTTCTCTCTGTCTGTTTCATTAAGTACTTCATCTCCTATTCTGTATCCTGTGCTTGGCCTCCTGTTTCCACTGCCTAGTTTCATTACTCTGCATTTACTCGGGTTGAACTTCAACAGCCATTTGTTGGACCATTCACTCAGTCTATCCCGGTCATCTTGTAGCCTCCTACTATCATCCTCTGTTTCAATCCCCCTCATAATTTTTGCATCGTCGGCAAACATTGAGAGGAACGAATCTATACCCCTCTGGGAGATCATTTACATATACCAGAAACAGTATAGGTCCAAGGACTGACCCCTGCGGGACTCCAATTGTGACGTCTCGCCAATCTGAGACCTCACCCCTCACACAGACTCGTTGTCTCCTGTTGCTTAGGTACTCCTCTATCCACCGGAGTACCTTTCCTTTCACTCCAGCCTGCATCTCCAACTTTCGCACTAGCCTCTTGTGTGGCACTGTATCAAAGGCTTTCTGCCAATCCAAAAATATGCAGTCTGCCCACCCTTCTCTTTCTTGCCTTATTTTTGTTGCCTGGTCGTAGAATTCAAGTAACCCTGTGAGGCAGGACCTGCCATCCCTGAACCCATGTTGATGCTGTGTTACAAAGTTCCTTCGCTCCAGATGCTCCACTAGTTTTTTTCGCACAATCTTCTCCATCAGCTTGCATGGTATGCAGGTTAGGGACACTGGCCTGTAGTTCAGTGCCTCCTGTCTATCCCCTTTCTTGTATATCGGGACTACGTTAGCTGCTTTCCAAATATCTGGCAGTTCCCCTCTTGCCAGTGATTTGTTATACACTATGGAGAGTGGTAGGCACAGTTCTCTTGCTCCTTCCTTTAGAACCCAAGGGGAGATTCCATCTGGGCCTATAGCCTTCGTCACATCCAACTCTAGTAAACACTTCCTTACTTCCCCACTGGCAATCTCAAACTCTTCCAGTGGTTCCTGGTGTGAGAGTGTTTGAGTTGAGAATTTGTGGAATAAATTGAAATTGGTATAAGGAATTTTAGCTCGGAAAATTTCTAAGAATTTTCTTTATTCTTTAACCTTTATTCCTGTCGTGATATTCAACTAGGTCGCCTGAGGAAGGACTTGCTTAGCTAACACACCAGTGTAGTAACCAGCTCATTCCTCACTTTGGGACCATGTATGAACAATTGACTAGGCGCGAGCAAACGCCGAGACCCCAATGAAAATTGAAATCCCCTCACTAGGCCGCCGACCTTCGCCAATCGCCGAAGCGAATCTAACGAGTAGGTCACGGGCTCTCACAACAATAATTTATTGTTGTGTGGTGCCGTATATTTGATCCAAAGCTCAGAAAATTAGTCTCAATTTTAGTCGAGTGTGAAGAACATTTGCATAACAATAATAATGTGTGGGGGTGTAAGGAAAAGACAGTGTTAACCATAACAACTTAGTTTATTCAATAAAGTACTAACTACTACAACAAAACAAAGGAAATGTCAATGACGTTACTGGAAATCCTTCCTGTGACACTATCAATGACAGCTAGACACCAGTCCCTCGGACTGTATAATGAACTAACTCGAACATAAGCGTGACCACAGAGGAATCAACAAGCAAGCAAGAACTAACAGATCTATAATCACAATTACAACAAATGACACAGTAGGTTCTGAAACACGTCTCCAGTAACCTCCTAACTGTTCTACGCCTCAGTGCAGTTTACACCTGCAACAGCGGTTGCAATGCAATCAAATCAGTAGTCTTTCAATGACAACAATAACTAATGGGTTCAATGGCAACTCCAGCACCCTTCCACAAATTAATCCTTACGTTAACACTCCGTCCCACGGACGATCAACAATCAATAACAATTGATTTACGTTAATAACACAATAACATTTACGTTAATAACAAGGTAACATTTACGTTAAATTAACAACTCTTACAACTGTCACTAGTAACGCGAAAATCAAACAACACTCTACCCGTCGAGCATTCAGTGAGAAAATCCCATTAATCCCTGTACTTCCAGACAGCTGATTAATCTCTTTACTAGTTACGTTAATTTACGTTAATCGGTTAATAATCACTCAGCGATGGTAAACTCTGATTTACAATGTCCAAAGTGCTAAGAGAACGGTAATCACTCGTGATTACCTTTAGAGTAATTAATTACTATCCTCAAGATCAATAATTAAACAATTAAAATACGCAACCTTTCACACTGGCTCAGCAATTTACATTAAGGTATGAATTCCGTCTAAGCCTTCCATACTCAGACCAATTCAGGTGACTAATAACAGTAATTATCCCCACGTTTACGTTATTCTAAAATGACGCTACTCCTCCCACGAGTCAATCAAGTGCCGGTACTTCCGGGCAGATAACGACGTTACGTTAATGGAACAATGTAGCCTTCGTGTGAGTCGATCAAACAAGGATCGAGGTTAATTACTTTGACTTCCTGAAACACGTCAATTACCCGGCCCACTGACCGTTAATTACGACAGACAATACTCTAATTCTTATCTGGCTGATGGTTAGGCTCCTCGAGACTACCGTAGCTGCTTACAGGAAAGTAAATTAACCCAAGCGCATTCTACGTTACTCAAATTGTCAAAGAACAAATTCTCTTAAAGCAATGGGCGTTCCCTTGGTTACGTTATATTAATTGCCTCGAAATAGGTCGGGGGACAAGAAGCCTGAGTGGAGTCTGGCCCTAGCTTCGGTGCGGGACAGACGTGTTGAATCGGCGCTCCAGCAGTTTGGTGTTGTTTGCCCGTTTCGGCCGGTTGGGGGCGGGTGTGTGTCTGCTCGCCTGTGCTGACGTGGCGTTACGATGGGGGTCCCTCTACCCCCAGTCGTCCGGGCTCAGTCTGTGGGACTAGAGTTCTCTGTGCGGGCTGGTTACCCGGAGATTGCCCTGGCTTGTGAACTGCTCTCTGTCCCTGTGTTTGCGATTTATGGGGTAGAGTTGGTAACGGCCCGTAGGGCCATTGTGAAGTTTGCAGAGGAGGCGGCGTATCGCGATTTTCTCCGGCGATACGAGGGGCGGACACTGCCCCTGCCGGATGGTGCGGGCACTGTCACCCTCTCGGATAGAAGTGGTGCACTTACTTACATCAGTGTGCATGGGGCTCCCTTGGAGTTTCCAGAGGCTCTGCTACGGCGGTATTTCGGGCGGTTTGGCGCAGTTGTTAGTGTGAGAGTGAACGTGGTGTCTTCTAGTCCTCTTAAGGGTGTGAGGTCTAACATTCGCACCCTGGGCATGAGACTCCGGGCGGATATTCCGTCCTCTGTGCGCCTTATGGGGTTCAACGTTCGGGTGTTTTACGCCCGTCAGCCGCGGACGTGTTATCGTTGTGGTCTTTTGGGCCATCAGGCTGCTGACTGTTCTGCGCCTCCTGTTGCACCAGTGAACCTCTTCAGTGAGGAGGATTTTCCGCCCCTTCCTGTGGGGGATGATTCGGTGGGTATGGACGTCTCTTCGGCTGAGGAGGTGCCCTCTGTAGCAGCTGTTGCTCCGCCTGTTGCGCCCCCTGTTGTTGCCGCATCTCCTCCGGAGGTTGTGTCCTCGCCTAGTGCTCCAGCTGGTGTCCCTGAGCCTCTTCCGCCTGCCGTTTGCTCGGTCCCCTCGTCTTCCAGTTCTTCCTCTGCTGTGTCTGTCCCGGTCCCTGCACCCTCGCCGTCTGTCCCGGCTGTGCTGGGAGCTGAGGTGGATCCGGAATTCCCTCCTGTGCCTGGCCTGGTGCCCCGTGTGGTTGAGGAGGCTGCCGTGCTGCGGCGTGCGTCGGTTCGCTCGGTTGGTGCTGCGCGGGTCGCTGAGTCTGCCTCCGGGTCTGATGATGTGCGGCCCGAGCCTAAGCGTTCCCGGCGTTCTTCTGTGTGGGCTGATGTTGGCGAATTCGACGAGTGTCGTCCTTCCGTTGACGGTGGCGTGGCTCCGGATGTGGTGCACACTACGGTGGTGGCGGAGGTACACTTGCCTGAGGATGCCGGTGCCGGCGTTTCGGCCTCAACCTCTGGTCCGGTGTCCGAGGGTCCTGCGTCGGATGGCTCCGGTTCTTCGTGGGCGGTGGTTCCCCCTGCTGTAGTTGGTGGTGAGCGGGGTGGCCTGGTGGTGATGTTGAGAAAGGATGCTCGCTCTGGATGTTCTGTGGCCCCTTCCTCGTTACCCGTTTCCTCGGCAGCGGTCTTGCCGCCTCTTCCGTCTCCTGCGGTATCCGTGGAAGTGCTGTCGTCTCAGCGTCCGACACCTGCTCCGATGGCGAAGGCGTGGCAGGCTCGGCGTCCCTCGTCCGCTTCTCCGGTGTCATCTGCTTCCTCGAAGGGCGTGGTTGGCGCTCCCCAGCCTCGTTATGCGACTTGCGTCAGTGACCTTAGGCTTTGGCCGATGCCGCCAGATATAGATGTTCCCGAGTTTATGATACCCGCTCGAGCGCGGGGGATCAAAAACCCTACCGACCTTGAAGATCTCGTCTGGGAAGCTTACAAGTCGAAATATCCTCGTGAGCAGTTCCCGGAGAAGTACATTTCTCACGAGGTTCCTCGCAAGTGATTTCTATGTATTTTGTGTTGCCTGGTTGTGGGGTGTGTATGTGCGTGGGTGGGGTGGGTATTGTTTCCCGGTTCCTGCGTGCTCCGGTTTGTTTTGTGGTTTTTTTTGTATGGCTCGTGGGGGGGTGTGCGGTTCCTATGCGTTTGTGTGTTCGGTTATGGATGTCGTGTGCACTTGTTTGTCATATTGTGTGCCCTTCAGGCTGTTGGCGTGTGCTCTTTTATGTTTTGCCTTCCGTTTGTTATGGCGGATCTGTTTTCTTTATTGTTATTGTCCTTATTCTTGTATGTTTCTCGCCTCTCTGTATGTATTTGAGGTGTTAGCAGGCTTGTTTTGTGTGCATTTTGTCTTGGGGTTTTCCCTTATGTTTGTATTACACTGTGTTACTAATTGTGTATTGTTTGTATATGCATTTTTTTGTGGTCAGCCCTTCTGGCTGGTCTTCTATTGATTTGTTCCTTTGTCTTTGTACATATGTGTGCTTTGTACTTTTGTTCTGTTTTTCTTGTACGTTATACGCATGCTTGCATGTAAAAATAAAAATAAAAAAAAAAAAAAATTGCCTCGCAATCACCTCACTGAATACTGGACTTCGATGTCCTACCAGATAACCAGGAGAATATATGTGTATCCAAGTACTCGTCTACAGCCGAGTTCCCCCACGACAATGACAAATCACACTAACAAAACACAGTGATTTATGTTACAATCCGGTTGCAATGACAATACTGCAGAACCTAGCAAAATAACATACAGGACATGAACCCTCTAGAACACTGCCCCACAATGGCTTTACTGGACTGCAATCACATACGGTGATTGCTCAACACTAGCAACAATCACCATCAAATAACCCCTTTTTGCAATAACACACACGGCAAGTACTCTAATTTCCAAATATTAGAACCCTGCACACACTTACTTCTGCAAATGACCCCTAGAACATAGGTCACTATATTGCAATCACCACACAGTAAATAACACTAACATTGGGCACCGTGACACTATGATTATATATATATATATATATATATATATATATAATTACTGCTGACACATGTAGCCTACAGCTATCAAACGTTATTGGGAACACTAAGGAGAATCTCGCACTCCTTAAATCACATGGGTGAGTGATTTATCAGTCACGCATGTCGATAAACACTCGAGAGTTACGTTACTCGACAGAGCGGGGGCGGTCTCTCTAGACGGCCTCGTCACTCACCAAAACTCACCAAAATTTACGTTAATTAATACTGCAACCACAATACATATTTATATAAATCACACTTGTCACGGCCCTGGGAACACTACAAGAAATTAAAGCCACACTGTGGCACACTCCACAATAATCATTGCCAGGAACCACTGGCGTTACACATACCTGAGCGCTCAGTGTTGGAATTCCACACCTGCAAGACCACACATGGAAATGATATCACTCCGTCCCTCGGACGATCAAAAATGATTACCACAATGAAATAATTAATTATTACATGGACATCCTCTCAGTCCTTGGCTAATCTATGTATCCTCTGTTCCCCGTGTGTACCCACACACGCACACACACTGTACGTCTGTATACACCAGACTTGAGTCCCTCTGGACTGACAAGATGACAACACAGGTGATTAATCTCCTCGCCCACAATTCACTCCACCTGAACAGGTGCTGCGTGACAATGTGACGGAACACTTGACCTCGAATTCAAGCTTTAGAGACTACTAATCACCAAAAATACACACATAGGTACTTACTCATTCACACTGCCGGCTTTACACACCATTCCCATACATCAGGCACCCCGCTATAGGTGGCTGGCTCGCTCCGGGTGGCGTAAGCGGCGGTAGTTCCTGACCGTAGTACTTATACGGAAAATTGGCGCACACTCGAACCCCTCCCACTCAACACGGCTGAGTTCGCACCCTCGACTCCCCGGTGAAGTGAAGCGTTCATACCCAGGTGACGCGCACGATAGCGTCTCACACAAACACGGGAAATTGCCTTAACACTGACACGAATTTCCCCGTTCCCATCGACTGCTACAGAGCACTAGCAAGTCTAATCATCACTGGTATGGGATCTACGAGTCTGTTGCTGCTCGTATGCACATTCCCCCACGATCCCAGATCACTGTACCTCTACCCCCTGCATACAATAATGTCTTAAACCCCTCCAAGCGACGACTTCGGCCGGATTCTGTGACGACCGATGTCGTAGGTGAAGCAGGAAGCATCAGCAAGTGAGTAGTCCAGCCACCACGACGCCCTATACATCAATTTGGCCGAATTGAGTACAGAAACGTCTTGACAAGGTGGCGGCTGAGTTCAGAATGATGCTCACACCGGCCCTTCCCGCGTCCTTCTCGAAATAACCAATGAGAGGAAGGCATACAGCGGCCTACCCCTCTCATCCAATCAGCGACGGTGTAGCATAGCCCCTAGGGCAGCTCCAAGATGGCCGACCAACATGGCGGCTCAAGATGTTTACTAAGATGGCGGCTGGTTTCCATGACAACCACTCAAGTGGGCAGCCAGCGCGGGGGCCCCACACCCACGCCGGCGGCCTAGCTGTTTCCCGCGCAAAGCTGAGTCTGGCCTCATGCCATACAATGAGATGATGCTATCAGCTCTAGCACTGTCCACAGACATGCCACCCCGGCCAGGGTAACATTTATGGACTGCTGATGACTGGGGCTCTCACGTGAGCCCAAACACTAGAGGTTTCGGTTGCTGGTACAAAACTTAAGTCCGCCCACTTAACAAGTGCACTTAACAAGTGTACTGGCTTCCACAGGCATAAGAGCACTATTGTAAGTGAGCTGGTGAACCACCTCCTCACACCTGGTTAGCTATTCCCTCACTTACCTCTGGAATTTCTCCCTGCTCTAAGGTGAAGACCTCCTAGAATTTCTTATTCAATTCCTCACACACTTCCTTGTCATTTGTAGTGAATCCTTCCGCCCCTATCCTTAATTTCATAACCTGTTCCTTTACTGTTGTTTTTCTCCTAATGTGGTTATGCAACAATTAAGGCTGAGTCTTTGCCTTGCTTGCGATGTCATTTTCGTATTGTCTTTCTGCCTCTCTTCTCATCCTGACATATTCATTCCTGGCATTCTGGTATCTTTCTCTGCTCTCAAGAGTCCTGTTATTCCTATAGTTTCTCCATGCCCTTTTACTTTGCTGCTTAGCTAGCCTACATCTCTGATTAAACCATGGGTTTCTCATTTTCATTTCTCTGTTTTCCTTTTGGACTGGGACAAACTTGTTTGCTGTGTCCTTGCACTTCTGCGAGATGTAATCCATCATATCTTGGGCCGTCTTTCCCCTGAGCTCTGTTTCCCATGCTATTAGCTATTATTATGTTTCCCATCTGTTAGGAATTTTCTTATCCACTCATAGTTTCCCTTTCGGTATGCTAACCTTTTGGTTTCGGTATCCCTCCTCGAGTTCAATAACCCTTCTTCAATCAAGTACTCAAACACCAGTACACTGTGGTCGCTCATTCCTACTGGGTCCTCAAAACCGATTTCTCTTATGTCGGAGTCGTTCAGGGAGAAGACTAGGTCGAGTCTCGCTGGTTCGTCATTGCCTCTCATCCTTGTGGGTTCTCCGACATGCTGGGTTAAAAAGTTGCTTGTCACCACCTCCAATAGTTTGGCTCTCCACATATCCTCGCCTCCATGCGGTTCCTTGCTCTCCCAGTCAATCTTTCCGTGATTGAAGTCGCCCATGATGAGCAGGTGGGATCTATTTCTACAGGCAGCAGAGGCTGCCTTCTCAATTATAGTGTTAACTGCCATGTTGTTGTTTTCATACTCTTGACTGGGTCTTCTGTCATTTGGTGGAGGGTTGTATATTACTGCTACTACTATTCTTGGTCCTCCCATTGTTATGGTGCCTGCTATGTAGTCTCTGAACCCCTCACAGCCCGGGATAGCCATCTCCTTAAAACTCCATTCCTTTCTCATGAGTAGGGCCACTCTGCCTCCTCCCCTACCTTCCCTCTCTTTCCTTATTACTGTGTACTCCTGGGGAAACACGGCATTCGTTATGATTCCAGAGAGTTTTGTTTCAGTGAGTCCGATTACATCTGGGTTAACTTCTTGTGCTCTTTCCCTTTGTTCACTTGTCTTGCTTGTGATCCCATCTATGTTCGAGTACATCACCTGAAACTGACTCTCATCTGCTTCTTCTCTTGGGGGGACCTTTGGGATCTGGGGTGAGTGGTAGCTGGGGGGACCTGGCATGGGGAGATTGGTGGAGGAGGGAGGGCTTGGGGTGGTGGGGGATAGGGGGAGGGTACAGGGGGTGGGTAAGAGGCGGAGGGTACAGGGGTGGGTAAGAGGGGGAGGGTAGGGGGGGAGAGGGAGAGGGTTGCGGGGAGAGAGAGAGAGAGAGAGAGAGAGTGAGAGTGAGAGAGAGAGAGAGAGAGAGAGAGAGAGAGAGAGAGAGAGAGAGAGAGAGAGAGAGTGGGAGAGAGAGTGGGAGAGAGAGTGGGAGAGAGAGTGGGAGAGAGATAGAGAGTGGGAGAGAGAGAGAGTGGGAGAGGGAGTGGGAGAGGGAGAGAGGGGGAGAGTGGGGAGGGGAAGAGTGGGAGAGAGAGAGTGGGGGAGAGGGAGGGAGAGAGGGGGAGAGTGGGGAGGGGAAGAGTGTGTGTGAATGGGGATGCGGGGGACAGGGGGTGGGGGGGGGGACGGAGATGGCGACCAGGTCAGATCAGGTCAAATGGGGGGATAAGAAGGGGGGGGGGGATAGTGGGGCCCTATCCCCTGTTCCTAGAAGGTGTTAATGCTTTTTCCCCTGACTGACGTTGGTGTACTCACCTAGTTGTGTTTGCGGGGGTTGAGCTCTGGCTCTTTGGTTCTGCCTCTCAGCCGTCAATCAACAGATGTACAGATTCCTGAGCCTATTGGGCTCTATCACATCTACACTTGAAGCTGTGTATGGAGTCAGCCTCCACCACATCACTTCCTAATGCATTCCATTTGTCAACCACGCTGACACTAAAAAAGTTCTTTCTAATATCTCTGTGGTTCATTTGGGCACTCAGTTTCCACCTGTGTCCCCTTGTGCGTGTGTCCCTTTTGTTCACTTGCCTGTCTTTATCTACCCTATCAATTCCCTTCAGAATCTTGAATGTGGTGATCATGTCCCCCCTAACTCCTCTGTCTTCCAGCGAAGTGAGGTTTAATTCCCGTAGTCTCTCCTCGTAGCTTATACCTCTCAGTTCGGGTACTAGTCTGGTGGCAAACCTTTGAACCTTTTCCAGTTTAGTCTTATCCTTGACTAGATATGGACTTCATGCTGGGGCTGCATACTCCAGGATTGACCTGACATATGTGGTATACAAAGTTCTGAATGATTCTTTATACAAGTTTCTGAATGTCGTTCGTATGTTGGCCAGCCTGGCATATGCTGCTGATGTTATCCGCTTGATATGTGCTGCAGGAGACAGGTCTGGCGTGATATCAACCCCCAAGTCTTTTTCCTTCTCTGACTCCTGAAGAATTTCCTCTCCCAGATGATACCTTGTATCTGGCCTCCTGCTCCCTACACCTATCTTCATTACATTACATTTGGTTGGGTTAATCTCTAACAATCATTTGTTCGACCATTCCTTCAGCTTGTCTAGGTCTTCTTGAAGCCTCAAACAGTCTTCTTCTGTTTTAATCCTTCTCATAATTTTAGCATCATCCACAAACATTGAGAAAAATGAATCGATACCCTCCGGGAGATCATTTACATATATCAGAAACAAGATAGGACCGAGTACAGAGCCCTGTGGGACTCCACTGGTGACTTTACTCCAATCGGAGGTCTCACCCCCTCATCGTAACTCTCTGCTTCCTATTGCTTAGGTACTCCCTTATCCATTGGAGCACCTTACCAGCTACACCTGCCTGTCTCTCCAGCTTATGTACCAGCCTCTTATGCGGTACTGTGTCAAAGGCTTTCCGACAATCCAAGAAAATGCAGTCTGCCCATCCCTCTCTTTCTTGCTTAATCTTTGTCACCTGACCGTAGAATTCTATCAAGCCTGTAAGGCAAGATTTACCCTCCCTGAACCCATGTAGGCGATTTGTCACGAAGTCCCTTCTCTCCAGATGTGTTACCAGGTTTTTTCTCACGATCTTCTCCATCACCTTGCATGGTATACAAGTTAAGGACACTGGCCTGTAGTTCAGTGCCTCTTGCCTGTCGCCCTTTTTGTATATAATGGGACCACATTCGCCGTCTTCCATATTTCTGGTAGGTCTCCCGTCTCCAGTGACTTACTATACACTATGGAGAGATGTGTGTGTGTGTGCGTGTGTGTGTGCGTGTGTGTGTGTGTGTGTGTGTGTGTGTACTCACCTATATGTACTCACCTATATGTGCTTGCAGGATCGAGCATTGACTCTTGGATCCCGCCTTTCTAGCTATCGGTTGTTTACAGCAATGACTCCTGTCCCATTTCCCTATCATACCTAGTTTTAAAAGTATGAATAGTATTTGCTTCCACAACCTGTTCCCCAAGTGCATTCCATTTTTCTACTACTCTCACGCTAAAAGAAAACTTCCTAACATCTCTGTGACTCATCTGAGTTTCCAGTTTCCACCCATGTCCCCTCGTTCTGTTATTATTACGTGTGAACATTTCATCTATTTCCACTTTGTCAATTCCCCTGAGTATTTTATATGTCCCTATCATATCTCCTCTCTCCCTTCTTTTCTCTAGTGTCGTAAGGTTCAGTTCCTTCAGCCGCTCTTCATATCCCATCCCTCGTAGCTCTGGGACAAGCCTCGTCGCAAACCTCTGGACCTTCTCCAGTTTCTTTATGTGTTTCTTCAGGTGGGGGCTCCA